>NW_026843418.1:0-260000 GCF_019175385.1 Lycium barbarum
TATAAGTCTCGGCCCAAAATTCTTATTTTTGCTGCAGATGGATTTGAATGAGGGATGACTCGAGAAGATTTCGTTGGGCTTTTAGCCCAACAACGCATGCAGGAGAAGAACGAGCTCCTCGGACTCGTATGCGAGTTTCATGCGAAAGATAAAAGGGAAGAGATTAGTGTACGCTCAACGAATATGGTAAAGCATGTAAAAAATATAACCTCAAAATAGATCAATAGATGATATATGATATGTATATTTAAGTATATTTCATGTATGCACAATTCAGCCACTATATATTTATAACATGGGAAAGCAGGGCAACACTCAAAACGTAAGCAGCAGTATAATCGATAAGGTAACACATATAAAGTATAAATTCAAAACAATTATGTAGGTTATATATATATACTATGTATATCTAGGTATATGTCATGTATACATATTTACAAGAATGTATAGGAGGAACAAATCTAAAATTTAATGCCGGCGAGATAAAGGATTTAGAAATTAGAAACAAGACCAACAAAACAAGAAGAGGACCAAACCAAATATAAGCTATGATAGTGCAACATCCACAGTTGACATAAAATGCTTAAAACACTCAAACTGAACATACACATGTTGCATTTAACTCATCTTAGGCATGCATGGGGTATGGAAATCAGGTTCTTATTCTAAGGTATTCATTCATGCTTCTTTTATGCTTCTAGGACTCAGAACACAATCTCAAAAGAATCATATAAGTATCAAGAGGCCAAAATTATTTGGGGATAAGGAAAGGTTTATACTGGACACTCAATCCGCACAGAGATATGGGGACAAAATTCAAGGGCTGCAAGGAGATCTAGGTAATTCAACAGGGGGCAAACATGCTAAACAGTAGCATAGACAAACGAAGACCATCTCTTAAATCGGCCAGATGCGACACAAAAAAAAGAACTTAGCAAAACTGTAGAAAGAACAAAGAGAAAATCTGCAGGGGTTCCTTCAATTCATGGCATTAAAGAAAACTCAAATCTTTTAGTTGCAATAGAATATTTTTTCAAAGACTGAGTTTAATATTCGCATGGAGATTGTCCTAGGATAGGGACTGATCTCTAAGGTCTGCCAGGTAGAACATCACAATGGTGGTTGGCAAAACCAAAAGAAACATGCTAAACATGCCACACATAGCATATTTGATCAATACTGGAAAGGAATTTAGGCTGCATATTAGCATCATTTCAAACAGAAGCCGACACCACTGTCAATCGAACCAAACAATGACCTTAATACAGCACAGCTAAACTGACCAGAATAATAAGAATTAATGGTCGACACCAAAGTGTACAGCCTTGACTATAACACGTCAAATACATCACAATTGAAATAGGATCAAGCCATGCTAACATACTCTTCAATCAACAATTTGGGATCATGCTTAACAAGGATAAATTGCACAATGCTTTCATGCATATTTAAACTAACAGGTCGGCTATAAGTATAAAGTTAACTTAAACATTAACCAGGAGCATTCAAAACAGGTCCTAAACTGAACTAACATATAATGCGGGCAAACTAACAACAGACAACTACATGAGGCAATGAAACTACATTTCATACGCATTTAAATACATCCTGGCGACACGTTGGGCTAAACAGCAAATTGAGCATAGAAATAGATTACATACCAGAATTGAAAGATAAAAAAAAATGAAGTTACTGATATTTGCCTAAACCTTATCTGCAACACCCTAACAGACAGATTCTGATTTTTAGAATCTGAAGTAAAAAAAATGAATTTTGCCGAGCATGGTGCTTTATAACCTAAGCAAGACTCGGTTTTTTTTCTTTCCTTGTTCTCAAAAGATATGACAAAACTCAAGTAGTTTACTTAGTAAACCAGGATCTACTTGGTAAATCAAACTTAAGACAAACTTAGGCAATTGACGTCTTTTAACTTCGAAACCACACTACCAAAGCTATGCATCACAAAATTAGTAACTCAGCATACTTATTCGAACTAAACTAATCTAACCATAGGTTAAGGGCATTTGACACACGCAGATAATGAATCTCCAATACACATCGAAGATCAAATCGAACTAAAAGGGAGGAAAAAGATGATCGCACTAACCTTTTGCGAGTGCAGCGAAATGAGGTTTGAGTTTCCGATCTACCTCGAACTGCCAGATCCGAGTTTGCGAAGCTCGAATTCACAACAACAACGAAAAAAAAAAACAGACAAAAGAAATTGTTTGAATATATTTTTTTGATTCGGTATTTTTTGAACCGTCACAACAAGTTGCAAGTTCGATGTTTTTTAAAACTTTAGATCCCTCCTCGATCGGTCCCCTCCTCTTCTTTTTCCCGAACTGATTTTCTTTCTCTCTCAACTCTCTGATTTCTCAGTTTGCAAGGGATTTTCAGGGGGGTTTGAGGAACACGAACTTGTTTTAGCGAGGCGATTTTTGTTTTTTCTCCCCTTTCTCCTCCTGTTTTCGTTGTTCTTATACTAAAAAAAGGAAGGAGGAGCGGGGGAGAGAGAGACAAGTGGGAGACAGGGGTGAGTGGGAAGCGGAGAAGAAGGAGGGAAAGGGGGAAGTGGGAGCGGCGTGAGGCGAAAGAAAAAGAGAGGGGCGGCTAGGGTTTGGAGGAAAATGAAGGAGAAGGGGAGAGGAAATGAAGAGGGCGGCGGAAGGAAAATGTGAAGGGAAACCCTAAAGGGTTTCCCTTATTTCGCTGAGGAATGAATTGGACCCGGTCTATTTGTGGACCGGGTCAAATTTTAGACTGCGCATTTAAAAGAATGGGCTATTAAATTAAACATGGACTGATCTAAAAAATTGAGGTAAAAAATATGGTCTAGTCCAAAATATTGGGAATTAATCGGACTTTGATTTGGGGTCCGGTAAGTCAAAATACGGACTGAGTGCAAGAAATAGTTTGGCCTCTAAATTTGAACAAAAGACCCATTTTGATTAACGATGTACCAAGGGTACCAGAATATCACCTAGTACGAAAATGTGTAATTGTAAAAGACCCGGGTAAAAATTATATGATGTCGCAAATGACCGTGCAATGATATTTAATAACAAATGCTATCATAAAAATGTGCGAAGTAAATGCGATGCGTATGCGGAAGTTGGTAGAAACGTTGAGAAATGCAAGTTTGAATAATACTAAATAATAGCAGCAAATAAATAGCGGTAGTAATACTGCTAATAACAATAATGATAATGGTAATAATGATAATGTTGATGATAATGGTGATAAAAAAAAAAATAATAATAGATATAATAATAATAGTAAGTAACAAATATTGATAATTAAAAATGATAATAATTAATAATAACAATAAAGATGATAACAATTAATAATAAAATAATAATAATAAATAACAATTATTGATAGTGACAAAAATGTTAATTAATAATAATAACAATAATAGCGGTAATAATAAGATAATAATGATAATAATAATAAGAAATAATAATGATGATAATAATAATAATAAATAACAATTATTGATAAAACAATGATAATAATTAATAATAAAAATAACGATGATAATGATGATTAATAATTGATAACAAAATAACGCTGATAATAATGATTAGTAATTAATAATAATAATAATAATAATAATAATGATAATAATAATAATAATAACTGTAGCGGAATAATAAAACGCGGGTGTTAATAAAAGACTAATAATTATAGTAAAATTTAAATGCATATTTTTTAATTTCTCAAAACACTAGAAGTATTAATAGGTATTTCGGGGGAGAGGCGGGACAAAATTGGGTGTCAACAACTTGTCCCTCTTTGCCTGACAATGATGAAAGAATTTTTGGGCAAAGACGTTGACTTAGTAGCCTATTTTGTCCCGGCTAAAGGATTGTGGAGGACTAAGGGTAAAGAAAATTACGGCCGAACTCTGGTTTCTGAATCGCCTACATATCTCGGGTTGCACGAGAATCAGGCCGTGTGTAGTTCTAGGAAGACTACGACACCTATGACTGGCAACTCATGATTTGATGCGAATCTTCGCAAAAAATATTGTCCCAGTGTCGAATTATGATGACACTGGGTATTGTGATAGAACCCTAAAAATTGATTGTGCTGGAATGTGAACGGGAAATTCGAATTTGGAGCCGAGTGTTCGAGGTAGATCTTTGACCCTTGTCGAGAAGTCTGCTTGTCCTTCCCGACGTATTGCCCCAGTTCGCTGCCGAAGAAATAGTTCCACGTTGCGCTAAAGCTCCTGCGAAACTAAAAACTAGATGAAAATAGTCAGTAAGAATAAATATTGAAATATAGCGACGCAAATGCGGTGCAATGTCCTTATGCTTAAATTTAAAAGGGCGGTGCATGGCCCATATAATGTATGAAAGGCGGTGCGCAGCCCATGCAGAAATTTACAAAGGGCGGTGCATGGCCCATGTAATAGATGAAAGCGATGCAAAGGGCGGTGCGCAGCCCATGCTGAAATTTAAAAGGGCGGTGCATGGCCCATGTAATGTATGAAAGGCGGTGCTCAACCTTATGCAGAAATTTATAAAGGGCGGTGCATGGCCCATGTAATATATGAAAGGCGGTGCATGGCCTTATGTAGAAATTTAAAAGGGCGGTGCATGGCCCAGGCAATATATGAAAGCGATACGAAGAGCAGTGCGCAGCTCATGCATCATACGAAAGGCGGTGAATGGCCTTATGCAGAAATTTAAAAGGGCGGTGCATGGCCCAGTAAATATGAAAGCGATGCGAAGAGCGGTGCGCAGCTCATGCATCATATGAAAGGCGGTGCATGGCCTTATGCAGAAATTTAAAAGGGCGGTGCATGGCCCAGTAAATATGAAAGCGATGCAAAGGGCGGTGCGCAGCCCATGCATCATATGAAAGGCGGTGCATGGCCTTATGCAGAAATTTAAAAGGGCGGTGCATGGCCCAGGCAATATGAAAGCGATGCAAAGGGCGGTGCGCAGCCCATGCATCATATGGAAGGCGGTGCATGGCCTTATGCAGAAATTTAAAAGGGCGGTGCATGGCCCAGGCAATATGAAAGCGATGCAAAGAGCGGTGCGCAGCTCATGCATCATATGAAAGGCGGTGCATGGCCTTATGCAGAAATTAAAAAGGGCGGTGCATGGCCCAGTAAATATGAAAGCGATGCAAAGGGCGGTGCGCAACCCATGCATCATATGAAAGGCGGTGCATGGCCTTATGCAGAAATTTAAAAGGGCGGTGCATGGTCCAGGCAATATGAAAGCGATGCAAAGAGCGGTGCGCAGCTCATGCATCATATGAAAGGCGGTGCATGGCCTTATGCAGAAATTAAAAAGGGCGGTGCATGGCCCAGTAAATATGAAAGCGATGCAAAGGGCGGTGCGCAGCCCATGCATCATATGAAAGGCGGTGCATGGCCTTATGCAGAAATTTAAAAGGGCGGTGCATGGCCCAGTAAATATGAAAGCGATGCAAAGGGCGGTGCGCAGCCCATGCATCATATGAAAGGCGGTGCATGGCCTTATGCAGAAATTTAAAAGGGCGGTGCATGGCCCAGGCAATATGAAAGCGATGCGAAGAGCGGTGCGCAGCTCATGCATCATATGAAAAGCGGTGCATGGCCTTATGCAGAAATTTAAAAGGGCGGTGCATGGCCCAGGCAATATGAAAGCGATGCGAAGAGCGGTGCGCAGCTCATGCATCATATGAAAGGCGGTGATTAATGCAGGTGCAGTGCAATGCGGCTGCAAGCACACGCAGTGGCAAAAAAATAAAAGCAATGTATTCGAAGGCAATATAAAATATTTGTGCGTTGATATATATTTGAAGAAAATAATTTGCAAGATTAGCTTATTGTGATCGCCGAAAGTTATTTATATTTGAAGACATAATTGATAGAAGAATGCTCAAACCGTTTGACGCGCCATCATTTCAAGGTCGTGCCTATTTCGCTCTTGCAACTTGGCAACCTGCATCCAAAGAAAATTTTGTAAGTTTGGGGAGGGGGTTGATTCGCGTTGACTTGGGGATCTGGCTCTTGCGCTTCGTGCCTCCAGCTTCGTATGAACTTGTAACCTCCGCTCATTTTAAGTCTTGGCCGACTAGTAAACAGTCTGATTAGAATCACATTATTTCGAGAAAATAGACATAGTAAACTATATGTATGGTGATAAATAATTTTGCTGAACTCGAAACTGTGACACATTGTGAAACAAAGCGAATGCCCCTTTTCCGAAGTTTTCTTCTGCCCGACGACTCTGTCGAACAATATTCTCCCGAGTTTGTCGATGTTGTCTTACGGTGATCCCTTTTAAAAAAAATTGTCCCAGTTTCTGGCGCAAGGGGTGTTGATCTTTTCAAAATGGCGAGACCGAGCCTACACAGGCTGCCTACGTATCCCACTAGGGGAATCAGGTCGAGCGTAGTTCAAATTACAAGCGGAAATGCAATTGGGGAGAATAAAATGATGTGACCGAGGCCTATGCGGGCCGCCTACGTATCCCCCATGGGAATCAGGTCAGGCGTAGTTCATAATACAAAAAGGATATTGAGGTTTTGTGAGAATGTGACCGAGGCCTATGCGGGCCGCCTACGTATCCCCCGTGGGAATCAGGTCAAGCGTAGTTCATATTACAAGCGAAAATAAAATTGGAATTTTGAAGTGATGTGACCGAGGCCTATGCGGGCCGCCTACGTATCCCCCATGGGAATCAGGTCAGGCGTAGTTCATATATTACAAGCAAAAATAAAATTGAGAGAATTTTGAAATGATGTGACCGAGGCCTATGCGTATCCCCCATGGGAATCAGGTCAAGCGTAGTTCATAACACAAGCGGAAAAAATATTTGAGAGAAATTCTATCTTAAAGACCTAACCCGATATAGGTTTGTCATGCGTCCCGCTACGGGAGAGTAGTGCTATTACATGGAAAAGTGTTGAAGAATATTTCATGCAAATAAAAGAAGGTTTCTAAATATAATATCTCTTGACGGCATCTGCGTTGATAGCTTTCGGCCAAATTTCGCCATCCATTTCTGCTAGGATTAATGCTCCTCCAGTCAATACCCGATGAACCATATAAGGTCCCTGCCAGTTAGGTGCAAATTTTCCTTTGGCTTCATCTTGACATGGGAATATGCGTTTCAGTACCAATTGCCCTGTTTTGAATTGCCTCGGTCTTACCTTCTTGTTGAAAGCTTTGGCCATTCTATTCTGATAAAGCTGTCCATGGCAAACGGCATTCAATCTCTTTCCGTCAATGAGCATCAATTGTTCGTATCGATTCTGCATCCACTTAGCGTCACTTAACTCAGCTTCTTGGATGATTCTCAAAGATGGTATTTCTACCTCAGCAGGTAACACCGCCTCTGTCCCATAGACCAAAAGATAAGGTGCTGCCCCCGTTGAAGTTCTCACAGTAATGCGATAACCGAGGAGAGCTAACGGCAGTTTTTCATGCCAATGCCTGTAATTATCGATCATCTTCCTCAGTATTCTTTTGATGTTTTTGTTGGCTGCTTCGACTGCCCCATTCATCTGAGGGCGATAAGGAGTGGAATTGCGATGAGTAATCTTAAATGTCTCGCAAATCTCCTGCATTAGATCACTGTTAAGATTAGCTCCATTATCTGTTATAATTGACTCTGGGATTCCGAATCGGCAAATAATGTTGCTCCGAATGAAATCTGCTACCACTTTCTTTGTTACCGACTTGTGCGAAGATGCTTCCACCCACTTTGTGAAATAATCAATGGCTACCAAAATGAACCTGTGTCCATTCGACGCGGCTGGCTCGATAGGACCAATGACATCCATACCCCAAGCTGCGAAAGGCCACGGAGAACTTGTCACATTTAATTCATTTGGCGGAACCCGAATCAAATCACCATGAATCTGACATCGATGACATTTCTGCACAAAACGGATACAATCTGATTCCATAGTCATCCAGAAATAGCCTGCGCGAAGGATTTTCTTGGCCAGATTAAAGCCATTCATATGAGGCCCACATGTACCGCCATGCACTTCTTCAATCAACCGAGTCGCTTCTTTAGCATCAACACATCTTAATAATCCTAAATCCGGAGTCCTCCTATACAGGATTTCTCCACTTAGGAAGAAATGGTTTGCTAATCTCCGAAGCGTTTTCTTCTGAACACTGGTTATGCCTTCCGGATAGTCTCTTGTCTTAAGATATTTGTTAATGTCGTAGTACCAAGGTTCTCCATCAGGCTCCTCATCTACATAGAAGCAATGTGCCTGTTGATCGTGCACATTTATCTTGATAGGATCTATGCGGTTCTTGTCCGGGTGCTGAATCATAGAAGACAGAGTGGCCAAAGCATCATCGAACTCGTTCTGTGTTCTTGGAACGTGTTTGAATTCCACCCTGATGAATCTCTTACACAAATCTTTCACGCAGCGCAAGTACGGAAGTATCTTCCCGTTCTTAGTGGTCCATTCGCCTCGTACTTGATGAACCAGTAAGTCTGAATCGCCTATAACCAAAAGTTCCTGTATATGCATATCAGCGGCCATTCTGAGGCCAAGAATACAAGCCTCATATTCTGCCATATTATTAGTACACGGGAACTTGATTTTGGCTGAAATGGGATAGTGCTGGCCTGACTCTGAAATCAAAACTGCTCCAATGCCGACCCCTTTAGCATTTGCCGCCCCATCGAAAAACAGTCTCCACCCTGGGTACTCTTCTGCGATATCTTCCCCGATGAACAACACTTCTTCATCCGGGAAATAGGTTTTAAGGGGTATGTATTCCTCGCCCACAGGATTTTCTGCAAGATGATCAGCTATCGCCTGCCCTTTGACAGCCTTTTGAGTAACATACACAATATCAAACTCGCTCAACAACATTTGCCACTTAGCTAGCTTCCCCGTAGGCATAGGCTTCTGGAAGATGTACTTGAGTGGGTCCATCCTTGAGATGAGGTAAGTAGTATATGCAGACAAATAATGTCTCAACTTCTGTGCAACCCAAGTCAAAGCACAACAGGTGCGTTCCAATAACGTATACCGTGCCTCGTAAGGTGTGAACTTTTTGCTCAAGTAATATATTGCTCGCTCTTTCCTTCCTGTTTCGTCATGTTGACCTAATACACATCCAAACGCGTTCTCCGATACGGACAAATACAATAGCAAAGGTCTTCCAGCTTCTGGAGGCACCAAAACAGGCGGGCTAGACAAATATTCTTTGATTTTGTCAAAGGCTCTTTGGCAATCTTCAGTCCATTTGGTAGGAGCGTCCTTCCTCAACAACTTAATTATTGGTTCGCATATCACCGTTGATTGCGCTATAAATCGACTGATGTAGTTGAGACGCCCGAGGAAACTCATCACATCTTTTCGACTTTTTGGGGCAGGCAACTCCTGAATAGCCTTTATCTTCGAGGGGTCTAACTCTATGCCTCTCCTGCTCACAATAAAACCCAACAACTTCCCTGCAGGAACACCGAATGCACATTTTGCGGGGTTCAACTTCAGATTGTATCGCCTCAACCTGTCGAAGAACTTTCTCAAATCCGTCAGATGGTCTGAGATCTTTCGCGACTTGATGATGATATCATCCACATAGACTTCAATCTCTTTATGGATCATATCATGAAAGATGGTGGTCATGGCTCTCATGTACGTGGCCCCTGCGTTTTTTAGCCCGAAAGGCATCACCCGATAATAATACACCCCCCAAGGTGTGATGAATGCTGTTTTCTCTGCATCTTCCTCGTCCATCAGGATTTGGTGATATCCCGCGTAGCAGTCAACGAAAGACTGCAACTCATGCTTTGCACAATTATCAATGAGCATATGGATATTTGGAAGGGGAAAGTCATCTTTTGGACTGGCTTTGTTGAGATCCCGATAATCCACGCATACCCTAACTTTGCCATCCTTCTTTGGCACGGGAACGATATTGGCTAGCCAAGTGGGGTACATCGTAGTTCGAATAACCTTCGCATCAAATTGTTTGGAGATCTCTTCCTTGATTTTTAAGCTCAAGTCTGATTTAATGTTCCTTTTCTTTTGCTTTATCGGAGGACAGGATGGATCAAGAGACAACTTATGCGAAACAATGTCAGTGCTCAATCCGGGCATATCATCGTAAGACCAAGCGAACACATCTATATATTCCTTCAGGAGTTTGATCAATTCTTCTTTCTGCGACGGGGTGAAATGGACACTGATTCTCACTTCCATCATGATTTTTGAATTACTCAAATTTATAATTTCCGTTTCATCCAAATTTGGTTTCGGCTTATTTTCAAAGTATTCAAAATCCTTAGTTAATCCCTCGGGTTGCATATCTCCTTCATATTCTTCAGAATCTTGCTCGGCATTTCCTACGGGCTTGCTTGTTTCATTTTGTGTCACATTCACAGTATCGGCAGATTTGTTAATTTGATTGCTGAAAAATAAAAGAAAATTAATTAAGGAAAGACTGAAAAAAATATAAATAAAAGCATGGCTTGAAAATTGCATTTGAACTTCAAAGTTTAGAGGCAAAAATAACAAAAGCATAGACACGATTCAGGCCTCAATTTCAAATCGTGTCTGTTTCATCAAATGCTGAATACAATTAGTCTACCAAGACTCCCGGAGGAACGGGGGCGGGTTACAAATCCAATTGTTCAAACGACATCCTGGCTCTGCATCCCGGATAGTCGGGTCTTCAGAATACCCATCCGAAACCATACTGCATTCAGTTTCTTCTTCGGTGATGAATAAGTGTTTAAAACTTTCCAGGAGGTTGTCTTCAAGCGTTTCCTCTGGTGCTTGGGCAGCGGAAGCCTTAAGAAATGACTGATTCAGGCAAGGAACAGGCTTTGGCAAGGGAATGTCACTTCTTCTTTTGAGACTAGCCGAAGCAATCTCTTCGGGGGTGGGCTCATATCCGAGACCGAAAGTATGCTTGTGCCCGGGCAGTTGAATTGGTTCCACAATTCCATTCAAGTTCGGACCAAGGCCTTGACCGGGTCGGAAGCCATTCTTCAGCATCTCCCACGCCACCATCATAAGTACTTGTGGCAATTCCATTCTCTTCGCTTGAGCAGCGCACACATTTTCCTTAATATGAAAAACCGATCCGTCTAGCCTTTCCACACTTTGAATAGGAGGAATTGAACATTCCGGGTATAAAGAATTGTTGCCTTCTCCGTGGATCACTATTTCTTGGTGATTCCACACAAACTTCAGGCTCTGATGCAAAGTGGAAGGAATCGCGCCAGCCATGTGGATCCATGGTCTCCCGATCAGCAGGTTGTAACAAGTAGATATGTCCATCACTTGGAACTTCACAATGAACTCCACAGGCCCAATCTCCAGAAACAAATCGATCTCTCCAACAACATCTCTTTGGGCTCCAGTCAAATCCTTTGACACTGACTTGACTGTCAGCGGAGTTTCCCGACGTCTATCCCTAATGCTCGTAGAGTAGCGACAGGACATATATTCACAGCTGAACCTCCGTCGATCAATACTTTGGAGATGAACTTATCCCTGCATCTGATGGTGATGTTCAATGCTCTGTTATGCCCCAAACCTTCAGGCTGGCAACTCGTCGTTATGAAAAGAGACCCGGTGGGCCTCAAGGATCTCCCCTACCATAGCTGATAAGTTTCTCACTGGAAGTCTGGGCCGGAACAGTAGGCTTCATTCAGTATTTTCACTAGAGCACTCCTATGAGCTTCAGAACTCATCAATAATGCGAATAAGGAAATCTGAGCTGGTGTTTTCTTCAGTTGTTCTACAACAGAGTATCTCTTCGTCGGCATTTTTCTCCAGAATTCTTCCACTTCAGCTTCCGTAACAGTTTCTTCGAGCCATTCTCCTTACTTGGCGCCCCTCGTGCTACCTCTTCGGGGGCATAGCATCGTCCAGACCTAGTCATTCCGGTGGCAATGGTTTCCACGACTACTCTTCCTTTCCCTTTGTCTCTTTCACCAGATTGATAATCCCAGGGGACTGCTTTGGTGTTGCGAGAAGGTGTTGGGGCAACAAAAGCCGTGATCCTGGGCCTTGGGGTGAGTACTTCAAATGGGGCCCTCTTTTGAACCGTGATTATTGGAGCAACACAAGCCGACGATTCAACCTCCTCCCTTTCTTTAATTGGCACGATAGTCCCCTCCAGATTGCAATCCTCGTCAACAGGTGATCATGTGCACATTTGCATCGCCGTGATTCGGCAGTGGATTGTTGTTTATGTTCGGGGGAGCTTCCTTAAGCTGTATGACCCCTTCCTTGATTAATGCCTCAACTCTATCCTTGAGAGCAAAACAGTTTCCGGTATCATGCCCTGCAATTCCTGAATGATATGCACAATGTTTAGTCCCGTCATACCATCCCTGGGATGGGATCAGGAGTTCTTCCTTGAATCGGTTGGAGTATCCCATGCCATTTTCAGCCTCTCGTACAGTTGGGCTAAAGGTTCGGCTAATGGTGTATAGTTCTGGTTGGTCTTCTTTCGACATTTGGGCGTGGTCTAGGGGTGTTTTGTAGGGCGGTTTGGTGAATGGTACTGGGGTTGCGTTGCGTAGGTTGGACGGTGTTGTGGTGGGTTTTGGTAGGAAGGTGACCGGGGTGAGTAGTATGTTGGTTGAGTATGATAGACCGGAAGGGGGGTAGGTGGGGGTTGGTAATAAGGCTGAGGTATTTGGGTGTACTGGCTGTAGTGCGAGGGCTGGGATGAAGAATATTGGCGGGTTGATTTCGGGGTGGGTCTTTGATCTTGGATGGCCATGACCGGGGATACTCCGTCTCTCTTCTTCTTAGTAGGGTCCGCCTGAATGGCCTTACTTGTGGCTTGCAAGGCCGCAAGATTTGTAACTCTTCCTGTTTTTATCCCTTCTTCTATGAAGTCCCCCATCCTGATGACTTCAGCAAACTTCTGCCCAATGACACTTAACATTCTCTCATAATATGTGGGGTTCTTTAGAGATTGTACGAAAAGCATCGTCATTTCACTCTCTGCCATTGGAGGCTGGACTTTTGCCTGCTTCTGCTCTCCAGCGCATAGCGTATTCCCGGAAAGTTTCTGTTGATTTTCTCTCCAGCTTCATCAAATAAAACCGGTCCGGGATAGTCTCAGTGTTGAACCTGAATCTGTCCATGAATTCCTGGGCCATATCTCCCCAACTGTGCCACCTCTGCGGGTCTTGGTATGTGTACCAATCGAGTGCCTCTCCAGTTAAGCTCCTTATAAATAGTTTCATTCTGATAGCTTGATTTTTACCCACTCCGACAAACTTATCGCAATATGATCTCAAATGAGCCCGAGGGTTTCCCTTCCCGTCGAACATGTCAAACTTCGGCACCTTATATCCAGCAGGTAACTCAATGTCCGGGTGAATGCACAGATCTTCATATTCAAGTCCTTCACATCCCCTGTTGGTTTGGATGTTCCTGACTGCTTCCCTCAGACTGCGAAGCTCTTTTGCCACATCTTCGTCCGCTCTTGCCCTAGCTTCCCTTTCCAACTCTTCATAGGGGTCAACTTCTGGATGTTGCAAGGCCTGTGCCTGGGTAGTGAAAGGATGAGCTTCTGCCGCATACTGTGTGTTATGGCTGGCAATATGCGCCAATGGTGTATGGTGAACTGCTTGGTAGTTTTGGGTATGTGGGTTAATTTGGGTAACTGCAGGTTGAGGAATGTAAGGAGTAGCGAAAGGTTGTGAATTGGTTTGTTGGAAGTTAATTTGCTGGAGGTTGGCTTGTTGCTAGGTCATTTGGTTGTGAAGTAGTTTGTTGTATGTTGGCTTGTTGCGGGATGGTTTGTTGTTGGATAGTTTGTTGCGGGATGGTTGGTTGCGGGTGGATCTGGTGTGGAATGGTTTGTTGTGGATTTGACTGTTGTGAGGCGGATTGTTGGTTAGTTTGTTGGGGGTTGGAGGTATTTGGATGGACTGTGTAAAGCGGAGGGTTTGAGGGAGAAGGTTGTGGAGCGGGTGAATCGACAGGCGAAAAGGATGGTGGAATTGTTGTGTTTGTTCTTTGCTCAGGGTGAGGGAGCGTTCAAGGTGATGGACAGATTGGTGAGATTCCGCAGTCGCTCAATTTCGGTCTGCATATTGGCCATTTGCTGCAACAATTGGGCAATGAATTCATCATTTCCCCCTCCTGAAGCCTCAGGTTCCTCTCTTGGAAGAGTGACGAGTCCCAAGCCAGTCTGTTCTGATGCCCCTGAATCATTCATATTGCCGGACGTTCGTGCTTTTGATCTCGTGAAGTATGGGTGGTCTGCCAGTTCACAGTCAACGCGAATCAACCTCTGGGGGATAGTAAAAAATAAACCTTTTAAGAATGAAGAAAGCTGTGTTAGTATGGTCCGAATGATTGCTGTTTAAAATAATATGGAGATTTAGCAGATAACGTTGAAATAAGCACGTGTTGCATAGCAAATAAGCACATATTGCGTAGCAAACATACATTGAATAGCAAACAAAACATATTGCAAACAAACATATATTGAATAGCAAACAAAACATATCGGAAGGAAATCAATGCGTCCTATTATGCAAGGGACCTTTGTGCCAAAGGTAGGCCTAGCGTGAATTTGAAGGATAACATATGTAGTCATGTGTCATTCCAGTGTGCTATTAATTGAAAACCCAAAACGAATACAATCCCAATGCAAAAGAAATTATTACAATCGCTATTGAACAAGTTAACTAAAATGAAGATGGCCCTTCGTCGCTCTTGAACCTCTTGGTTGCCCGAATTGACTGATCGATCTTTCGGCGATTTTGGGCAAGGTATGACATAGCTAGAACACCCCCTGTTTTGATGCCTTCTTTGATACAAGTATCGCCCTGTTCAGCCAGAAGTGTATCCAACTCTTGCATACTTTGCTCGTAACTAAGTGCTTGCTGCTTCCAATTCTCTGCTTCCCTTTCCTTTTCCTTAAGTTGCGCATGATGCTCGGCTTCAGAAACAAGACTTTTCTTACGCAATTGTCGGAGTAATATGCATGCTTCGGCTTCCCCATCCTTAATCCGATCTTTCAAACTAACACCGGGTTTGATTGATTCCTCCAAATCAGCGGCCAGCCATTCCACATAGTTGTCCTCGCACCCAGCTTGGTATCTATTTGGCTCAACTGAATCTGTTTTTGTGGTCTCTTTCAATTTCCACATGCGAATAACCTCTTTTGCAAAAGGAATTTTCCCTTCTTTGTAGTCAACACAGTAATGACTCATATCTGCCACTAAAGGTATGTTTTGCTTCCTCCCTGATTGTCTCAAAACTCTCAGCGGGGCGTAAGGCTGCAAACCTCGAAGTCCTATCAAGACCAAAAATGGTACGATCTTCGTTCGAAACACCAAAACCTCAGACGGAAACCAACTGAACATCCGTTGCATCGAGTCATCGTTCAAATGGCTAAGAAATTCTACCCACTCTTTCACACACTTTGGTTTCTCAAATGATTTTGCTGTCAAGATAGCGCCTGGAACATGACCCAGAATGTGATTCTCACCCGTCGGCTTCTGGAATGCTAGACCCCCGTTGACTTTCTGAAGATGTTTCATCAACCAAATTTGCAGAAGCAAGTTGCATCCTTCGAAATGTTTATACCCGTGTTTACAACGACCTAATGCTCGGTAGATATCTGCCACGACCATAGGGACCAGAGTGTAGTGTTTCCCGTCGATGCCACCAAAAAGAGCCTTAGTTACAATAACAAGATGTGTGTGAATGTCTTTTGTGGTTCCTTTAGGAAATACTATAGTCCCTAAAAAACATACTGCGAAAGCGAAGCACCGTTTCTGCTTCCAAGAGTCATATGAGAAGAATTCATCCTGATGATCGACGAAACTCCTTTGATAACCGAATCTGTGATACAAATACTCGAGTGGTATCATAGACTTCTGCAAACATTCCACACCTTTACCCTCTCTGAACCCGAAGCTGTCAGCAAATTCTTTTGGTAAAGGTTGCCTTGGAATAATCATGCCACAGTTCTGCCATTTTCTCGGTTTACGTAATAATGCCACATTTTCTATATAGCCTCCTATTTCCTCTAACAACGGAGTCATCTCAATGTTGCCAAATCTAAACACGACCCTCTTTTCATCCCAAAACACGGTTGCAGCCTCGATGATGTCTCTGCAAGGCTGGATATCCATCAAAGACGGTAAGTGTCCCAATGCTCCACGTACAACCCGCTGTCCGTAATCCCCCAAATCAACCCACCATGCTGTTAGTTGGGAAGGGACGCTCAAAACCATGCTGAATCTCGGGTAGGTATTGTGTTGACTCATGGTCACCTGCGTTCACAAATGGTTAGTTCTACCTAAATAGCATATGGTCCACATAACGCACATTCATCCTTCAAATCAATGCACATAACGTGATAACCGTCGCTCGGGGTCGTAGACCCACCTGGACATTTGGAAGAGGTTGACTAATGGACTTAATACACCCTGGGTATTAAGCCTCCTAGGTTCGTGCATGCCCTTAAAGGGTTTTGGCTTAGCTCTATCTTAGGCTGAGTAGGAGTTGTTTTCTTATGACGCAAGGCTCCCCCAAGCGGACAACTTGGGAGTGGAAAGTCCGTGGCCGTCGACTGCACCGCTGATCGACTAAATCCACTAGACCAATCCAACTAAAGGGGTAATTTAGTAGTGCACGGGCGCAAACTGCGAAGCCGCTTTAAGTGTGTGAATATGTGTGAGTTTTCCAGGAATGGAAGAAATATGAGCGGAATGCCAATTTAAGGAAAGCAATAACATACATATTACATAGGAAATTTGCATAATAAAACAATCACTTAAAAGAACATAAAAAATAAAGAAGCAATAAAGGCAAAAAATAAAGAAAACAACCAAACATCCAACAAATTTAATTATTAACCTAAGTTGTTATGGTTAAGAACCTAAACGTTCCCCAGCGGAGTCGCCAAGCTGTTATACCCCCTTTTAACCGGGTTAGAGCGGAGTATAACATATTGGTGATTCCTAAATTGCTTTGTTTTAAGGAGTCGCCACCTAATTAATTTTAACGGTGAATTAGGACACCTAGATATTAACTAAGGTAAAGTTAAAACTAAACCTCTGCTAATGATCTGCTTAACCAATGTGATTCTAGGTAAGAGTTCTATATTATCCTAAAGGGAAGGGGTTAGGCATCCTTTAGAATCCGCTAACTTACGGTTGTCCGGCCAAACTTAAGTTAATTAATTAATGTTAGATATAGTATTAAAGATTTAAAAAAAAATATAGCTTATAACTATTACTAAAGTTTTGAAGGAAATAATACTTAATAAGATATACAACAAATAGTATAAAAGAACTTTAAAATACGATTTATAAAAGTTGTTAAGATTTTGAAGAAAGAATATAAGAATGCTATTTAGGTAGAACTTGCAGAATAATTTGCACAAAAGAGGTTTCGAGTGCTATCTTAAAAATAAACTATGAATATTGCTAATATAATGTTATTTTTTTTATTGATTCGATACATAATGATTTGCATTATATGTAGAAGCTTTGAAAGAAGGTTTGGCCAATTTAAACTTGGAATGAAAAAGATTTGAAGTTATTTTTTTTTTTTTTTATAAATATCATGCAAAAGGTGATAGAGTTTCTTATTAACTCATTTAGCTACATTTATCTTAAGATGTGTATAGTTTAATGAACCTAAAATATTTATGAAAGTATACTTGAGTTTATTCTTGCGTATCAGTGATGTTGGAAACGTTTATGATGAAAGTATGATTTCTTTTATTTAAAATATATAGGCGCGCTATTTTGCAAATCAACTATTCCAATTAAAACATGAAAAAGCAAGACGATAATTTACGGAATTGACGATTAGTCTTCTTTAAAACTAAACTACCCCTCACTAAACTAAACTTACTAATCAATAGGATTTATATAACTAATAAAAAAAAAAAAAAAAACAAAGAATTAGTCGCACAATATAAATTAACGCACAGAAATATATAAAGGAGGAGATATTTCGAAATGGGCTCGGCCCATTTTAAAAGGGCTGCTGTCAAATGGGTCTGGCCCATCTGGACCATTGCTGCAATCTTTCCCGCCCCTGGGCTTCGGCCCAGAAACTTTAAATGCAGTCTCAAGTGGGCTGCAGCTCTGCTTTGGCTATATAAGTCTCGGCCCAAAATTCTTATTTTGCTGCAGATGGATTTGAATGAGGGATGACTCGAGAAGATTTCGTTGGGCTTTTAGCCCAACAACGCATGCAGGAGAAGAACGAGCCCCCTCGGACTCGTATGCGAGTTTCATGCGAAAGATAAAAGGGAAGAGATTAGTGTACGCCCAACGAATATGGTAAAGCATGTAAAAAAATATAAGCTCAAAATAGATTAATAGATGATATACGATATGTATATTTAAGTATATTTCATGTATGCACAATTCAGCCACTATATATTTATAACATGGGAAAGCAGGGCAACACTCAAAACGTAAGCAGCAGTATAATCGATAAGGTAACACATATAAAGTATAAATTCAAAACAATTCTGTAGGTTATATATATACTATGTATATCTAGGTATATGTCATGTATACATATTTACAAGAATGTATAGGAGGAACAAATCTAAAATTTAATGCCGGCGAGATAAAGGATTTAGAAATTAGAAACAAGACCAACAAAACAAGAAGAGGACCAAACCAAATATAAGCTATGATAGTGCAACATCCACAGTTGACATAAAATGCTTAAAACACTCAAACTGAACATACACATGTTGCATTTAACTCATTTTAGGCATGCATGGGGTATGGAAATCAGGTTCCTATTCTAAGGTATTCATTCATGCTTCTTTTATGCTTCTAGGACTCAGAACTCAATCTCAAAAGAATCATATAAGTATCAAGAGGCCAAAATTATTTGGGGATAAGGAAAGGTTTATACTGGACACACAATCCGCACAGAGATATGGGGACAAAATTCAAGGGCTGTAAGGAGATCTAGGTAATTCAACAGGGGGCAAACATGCTAAACAGTAGCATAGACAAACAAAGACCATCTCTTAAGTCGGCCAGATGCGACACAAAAAAAAGGGAACTTAGCAAAACTGTAGAAAGAACAAAGAGAAAATCTGCAGGGGTTCCTTCAATTCATGGCATTAAAGAAAACTCAAATCTTTTAGTTGCAATAGAATATTTTTTCAAAGACTGAGTTTAATATTCGCAGGGAGATTGTCCTAGGATAGGGACTGATCTCTAAGGTCTGCCAGGTAGAACATCACAATGGTGGTTGGCAAAACCAAAAGAAACATGCTAAACATGCCACACATAGCATATTTGATCAATACTGGAAAGGAATTTAGGCTGCATATTAGCATCATTTCAAACAGAAGCCGACACCACTGTCAATCGAACCAAACAATGACCTTAATACAGCACAGCTAAACTGACCAGAATAATAAGAATTAATGGTCGACACCAAAGTGTACAGCCTTGACTATAACACGTCAAATACATCACAATTGAAATAGGATCAAGCCATGTTAACATACTCTTCAATCAACAATTTGGGATCATGCTTAACAAGGATAAATTGCACAATGCTTTCATGCATATTTAAACTAACAGGTCGGCTATAAGTATAAAGTAAACTTAAAATTTAAAGTGAACTAACATATAATGCAGGCAAACTAACAACAGACAACTACATGAGGCAATGAAACTACATTTCATACGCATTTAAATACATCCTGGAGACACGTTGGGCTAAACAGCAAATCGAGCATAGAAATAGATTACATACCAGAATTGAAAGATAAAAAAAATGAAGTTACTGATATTTGCCTAAACCTTATCTGCAACACCCTAACAGACAGATTCTGATTTTTAGAATCTGAAGTAAAAAAAATGAATTTTGCCGAGCATGGTGCTTTATAACCTAAGCAAGACTCGGTTTGTTTTCTTTCCTTGTTCTCAAAAGATATGACAAAACTCAAGTAGTTTACTTAGTAAACCAGGATCTACTTGGTAAATCAAACTTAAGACAAACTTAGGCAATTGACGTCTTTTAACTTCGAAACCACACTACCAAAGCTATGCATCACAAAATTAGTAACTCAGCATACTTATTCGAACTAAACTAATCTAACCATAGGTTAAGGGCATTTGACACACGCAGATAATGAATCTCCAATACACATCGAAGATCAAATCGAACTAAAAGGGAGGAAAAAGATGATCGCACTAACCTTTTGCGAGTGCAGCGAAATGAGGTTTGAGTTTCCGATCTACCTCGAACTGCCAGATCCGAGTTTGCGAAGCTCGAATTCACAACAACAACGAAAAAAAAAAAACAGACAAAAGAAATTGTTTGAATATATTTTTTTTGATTCGGTATTTTTTGAACCGTCACAACAAGTTGCAAGTTCGATGTTTTTTTAAAACTTTAGATCCCTCCTCGATCGGTCCCCTCCTCTCCTTTTTCCGAACTTATTTTTTCTTTCTCTCTCAACTCTATGATTTCTCAGTTCGCAAGGGATTTTCAGGGGGGTTTGAGGAACACGAACTTGTTTTAGCGAGGCGATTTTGGTTTTTCTCCCCTTTCTCCTCCTGTTTTCGTTGTTCTTATACTAAAAAGGGAAGGAGGAGCGGGGGAGAGAGAGACAAGTGGGAGACAGGGGTGAGTGGGAAGCGGAGAAGAAGGTGGGAAAGGGGGAAGTGGGAGCGGCGTGAGGCGAAAGAAAAAGAGAGGGGCGGCTAGGGTTTGGAGGAAAATGAAGGAGAAGGGGAGAGGAAATGGAGCGGGCGGCGGAAGGAAAATGTGAAGGGAAACCCTAAAAGGGTTTCCCTTATTTCGCTGAGGAATGAATTGGACCCGGTCTATTTGTGGACCGGGTCAAATTTTAGACTGCGCATTTAAAAGAATGGGCTATTAAATTAAACATGGACTGATCTAAAAAATTGAGGTAAAAAATATGGTCTAGTCCAAAATATTGGGAATTAATCGGACTTTGATTTGGGGTTTGGTAAATCAAAATACGGACTGAGTGCAAGAAATAGTTTGGCTTCTAAATTTGAATAAGAGACGCATTTTGATTAACGATGTACTAAGGGTGCCAGAATATCACCTAATATAGAAATATGTAATTATAAAAAGACCCGGGTAAAAATTATATGATGTCGCAAATGACCGTGCAATAATATTTAATAACAAACGCTATCATTAAAATGTGCGAAGTAAATGCGATGCGTATGCGGAAGTTGGTAGAAACGTTGAGAAATGCAAGTTTGAATAATACTAAATAATGGCAGCAAATAAATAACGGTAGTAATACTGCTAATAACAATAATGATAATGGTAATAATGATAATATTGATGATAATGGTGATAAAAAATAATAATAGATATAATAATAATAGTAATAACAAATATTGATAATTAAAAATGATAATAATTAATAATAATAAAGATGATAATAATTAATAATAAAATAATGATAATAAATAACAATTATTGATAGTGGCAAAATGTTAATAAATTAATAATAATAACAATAATAGTGGTAATAATAAGATAATAATGATAATAATAAGAAATAATAATGATGATAATAATAATAATAAATAACAATTATTGATAAAACAATGATAATAATTATTAATAAAATAACGATGATAATGATGATTAATAATTGATAACAAAATAACGCTGATAATAATGATTAGTAATTAATAATAATAATAATAATAATAATAATAATAATAATAATAATAATAATAATAATAATAATAATAATAATAACTGTAGCGGAATAATAAAACGCGGGTGTTAATAAAAGACTAATAATTATAGTAAAATTTAAATGCATATTTTTTAATTTCTCAAAACACTAGAAGTATTAATAGGTATTTCGGGGGAGAGGCGGGACAAAATTGGGTGTCAACAAGGGGCAAATTTAGGTCATTCTGCGTAGCTCAAGGAAAAATCTGATGATTTTTCCTTGTGAAAAAGGCCCATGTGTTAGAATGCTTCCGCCATTAGTGAACAAGGACACATTTGGACCAACCTTATAATGAAAAAGGTATATTTGACTTCAACTACTAACAGAGGGTAAAGTTAGACTACTTCACAAAATTTAGAAGCGAATTTGGACTTTTCCCAAATTTAAAAGTGAGAGTGGATCTTCTATAATTTAGGAGATTCTAATATCTTTCCTTAAGTTTTTGTAATTATAATCCTTCACAAGATCATTTAATTACCAAAGACTTGGTCTATTCCTCCAAAATTTGGGTGTTTAAGCCCCAATTGAGTTTTTAGCCAAAATTGTTCCTTATCTATGGGAGTAAGACTATTGTGGTCCTTTAAATATGACTTTGAGCAGCTTTAGTCCCTTAAATTTGCTAATGTGGAGCACCTTTGGTCCAACTAACAAAATAGACTTAAAAACTTACGGTGTCTACCAAAACCACAACAAGGTCTATCGGAAAAAACCCACCGTCTTTCAAACCGACGGGAAAACCGATAGACTCAATCATTGTGATCCAAAAAGAAAAAAAATAAAACCAATTTTTTTTGAATTTTTAATAAAACTCGATTGGTTTTGTTTGCGCTAAAAATTGAGAAAATAAAAAATCAACTAAGCTTGATCGTTTAAATATTCTGCAAAAATATTTTTAGTCCAACCGACTGGGCTCGGTCGATTTTATTTAAAAATGAAAAAATTAATTTCGAGAAACCGACCGAGCTCAATCAATATTTTGGATAAAATTCCGATCAAAAGTTTTAAATAAACTGACTGAAGAACCGATCGAGCTCAGTCAGTTAATTTTTTATTTAAAATAATCTGTTTTCATCTTGGTCTATTTTTTTATTTTCTCCTTTTTTGGCATAAAAAAAAACCGATTGAGCTTGGTCAGTCAGTTTTTTCTGGTTGATTTTTGCCTTGTGTTTAGTACTTTTTTTTCCTGGTAATCCCCGTTAGTTTTTTTTAAGTCTATTTTGTTCGTTGGGCCAAAGGTGCTCTACTTTCACAAACTTAAGAGATTAAAATGCCCAGGGTCATATTTAAAGGACCAAAATAAACCTTGAAGGCACAGTTTTGGTCAAAAACTCTGCCCCAATCAGATAGAATCTTGTGTACTTGTAGCATCCGGGGCAACTACTTCACATTATGGCTACTCGCCTAAAAAGATTAGGTTCCATTAGTACACTTTCCTCTATAGTTGGACGAATCTGTAGAAAAACTCACACAAGGAACGTTGAAAATATGTTAGCCCCAAGAGTTGTATCAGAAATTATTTCTTCACATTGTTTCTCTATAGGCCAAACATCTTTGTATAAATTTATATAATTTTGTTTAACAGTATAACAATGTATATAAACACCTCTTATACATAAATATACACTTTTATACAAGATGGAGACATTGTTTACCGTAAGTGTATCATGTTGTATACTGTGTATAAGCACTATTGTGAAAAAAAATGGTTATGCAAATGTAAACTGAAATATGACTATCTAAGTGTAATATATTATGTTGGGTTGTATATTTTTGTAAAAATCTCTTAATTTTATACATGAATAACTTATCTTCTAAACAATTACCAAATGTGGTACTCCATCCGTTTCAATATATTTGTCTTACTTTTCTTTGCAGTCCATTTAAAATAGATATTTTTTTCCATTTCTGACAACTCTTTGATTCTAATTTTTCACATGACATGTTTAAAATCACAAGATTAAAAGACATTTTGATACATTTTACACATCTTTAAATTTAAAAACACAAGATTCAAAAGTGTATTTACTTTTTCTTATATTTCCTGTCACGTCAAAATCAGACAAATATTTTAAAACCGAACAAATATCACTTATGCATAATTTAATATGTCAATAACTTGTCTGCTAATTACTAGCTACCAAACAGACCCCTTATTTAATTACCAAATACTTGGTCAAGCCCCTTTTTTCTTTTTTCAAAATTTGGGTGTTCCCTAAGGCTGTCAACCGGTTCCAACCGGAACCGGACCGGGAACCGGTTAGGAAACCGGTCGGTTCCGGTTCCAAAACCGGAACCGCCTAACCGGTTCCGGTTTAACCGGTTCCGGTTAACCGGTTTTAAGATCCAAACCGGAACCGGTCCGGTTTGGATTCGTTAAAATATTTTTTTTTTTTGTTTTTTGTATTATATATATATATTATAGTATTTATTTGTATATTGTAGGTATATTTACATATGTTATACAATTTTATAATTAAAGTTTAAATATTTACTGACTAACAGCAAGTCAGCAATACAGAATAGTGCTTTTCGTACACATATATATGTATAACTTACATATACTTATATACTATATATACTTATATATATGTATAACTTAATATATATACTATATATATGTATAACTTAATGTATATACTAAATATATGTATAACTTAATATATATACTATATATATGTACTATATACTATATATAGGATAGCTTAATATATATATAGGTATAACTTAATATATATACTATATATACATATCTACTATATATACAATATATACTTAATATATATACTATATATATTTATATAATATATATACTATATATATTTATATAATATATATACTTATATACTATATATACTTATATATGTGTATAACTTAATATATATAGTATATATATATACTTACTTATATACTATATATAAGTAAGTATATATAGTAAGTATATATAGTATACTTACTTACTTATATATGTGTATAACTTAATATATATATAGTATATATACTATATATACTTGTATATATGTACTATATACTATATATACTTACTTATATACTATATATACTTACTTATATACTATATATACTATTTTTTCTATATATACTATTTTTTCTATATATACTATATATACTTATATACTATATATACTATTTTTTCTATATATACTTATATATGTTTAAGTATACTATATAACTTAAGTATATTCTTAGTATATTTTAGGTATATTCCTAACTTAATAAAAGTAAAAATATAAACACAAGTAAATAGAAGAAAGCTCAATGAGCCATATATTTTATTCATTCTTGGATAACATTTATTTGCAAGTTGTATTTTTTTTTAACTTGCAAATAATACATGAGTTATACAAAAATAGTAGAATAATAAAATCACCAATTTTGAACCATTTCGTTAATTTCCCCCACATCATATTCGGTCATGGAAATATCTTCAAAGTCTTCCATTTGGTCCGGTCCACTAGCTATCAAATCTTCAATTTCTTCCTCTTCGCCTTGCTCCGCTTCTGAGTTTTGGTTGTGTCGCTCCGATCTAATCCAATCTCGAATGCACACTAGTACTTGTAAGCTAAAGCCGGATAATGAATGTCTATGGTCTCCAATTTGCTGTCTTCCTTGGCTAAATGCGCTCTCCGAAGCCACGGTTGATACTTGAACCGTAAGGATATCTCGAGCCATTCTTGAAAGTATCGGATAACTTGCCTTGTACTTCTTCCACCATGCTAAGACGTCCACCTCATCCAGTTGGCTGATATCCACATTTGGCTGCATCAAATAAAAGTTAAATTCATCAAAGTTTGCAGTAGAAGAAGATGTAGGCTGTGAATGTAAAACTTTTAAACCCGACAAGCCCTTTTTGCTACTATGAGAAGTAGTAGGGCGTGGAGCAACTGGTGTAGCACGTTCTTCCAAACTAGAATAATGAGTAAAAACTCTTCTAAACTCATCATCAATAGCGAGATCGGCTTCAGCTAAAGATGGTTGAACTCCCTCTTCAATTTCTAAAAATGTATAAATTTGACTAACCAAATTTTTAGTATAAGACACTTTTAAACAAGGATTTAAAAGGGAACCCAATATAAATAAAGTTGGGATGGGAAAAAAATACTTCTTAAATTTGATTATCATTTCAAAAATAGCCACTTGATAATCGGGTTTATATTTATACTCTTGTAAAACTCTAGCTATTTCCGCTAAGTAGGCTAAAATTCCGGTTACCGTGGGATAGAATTGTCTAGAAAAAGCAAGAGTTGCATTATAAAAATTTTCTAAGAGTTCAATACATTCTTTAACATCTTCCCAATGCCTATAAGTTAACCAATCCTCACTATCAATATTATATTTGTTGTGAACTTGTTGTATGGGAATCCTATACTCATATGCTTGTTGTAGCATAATGTAAGTGTAGTTCCACCTAGCATATTGCAAAGTAACTATAATTGAGAGATTGAGATTTGAGAGAAAGATGAAGAAGAGTGAATTGAAATGAAAATGAAGAAGGGTTTATATAGGGGTGGGGGAGGGGTTAAAGTGTTAAAAAAAAATAATTTGGGGGCCAAAAATTAAGAAAATGACCGTTTGGCAACGGCCATTTTTGCAAATGGACCGTTGCCAACGGTCCGCGAGGCCCAACGGCTCTTTACTATTTTTTTTTTTTTTTTTTTTTATTTTAACCGGTTTAACCGGTCCGGTTCCGGTTAAAAAAAATTTGGAACCGGACCGGTTAACTAATATCCGGTTAACCGGAACCGGTTAACCGGTTATACCGGTTCCGGTTTAACCGGTCCGGTTACCGGTTAAAACCGGTTACACGGAACCGGTTGACACGTTTAGTGTTCCCCGAACTCCTATAATAAGTAAATGTTATTGCAAAACAGTGATTTGCTTAGACTATTACAAAACTTGTTTACTGGTGGATTAAGGTTAAACCTGGTAATTAGCCACTTCACATTATGGCTATTAGCTTAAAAAGATTAGCTTCCATTGGTACCTTTTCCTCAATATCTGGACTAATCTGTAACAAATCTCAAACAAGTAAGGTTGAAAATATGTTAGCCCCAAGACACGTGTCAGCAATTGCTTCTTCTCATTGTTCCTCTATAGGATAAAAAGCTTCAAAGCATAGCTCTACTGAGCCAGGTTAGCCCCAAGACACGTGTCAGCAATTGCTTCTTCTCATTGTTCCTTTATAGGATAAAAAGCTTCAAAGCATAGCTCTACTGAGCCAGGTAAGTTTGCCAGGTGTCATTTTCTGAATGTCGTTTTAAGCAGCTCAGGTGTTTGTGAAAATGCCGCTTAGACTTTGTTACTTGGAGTGTTAAATTGGTCGGGTCAAGAATTTGTATGGATGGGGTCCTAAATGAATTTAAATATTGATTTTCAATTTTTTCAATTTTTTTTTTCTTTCTAAAAATTTATACCGAAAATTGCAGTTCCAGTTAAAATGGCCATAGAAGCTAATTAAGCAAAGTTAATGACCGTAGTGATCGATTACTAAAAGTTGAGTGATCATAACTCTTCTTTTTCACGACTAATTTGTGTGTTATGGCGTAAATAAACAATAATAACTACGTCTCAGTTCTAAATATGTTGGGATTCGGAATCCCGGCTTCTTTATTTAAAAGTGAAAAATAAGTTAATTTTAGAATTTCTCTAACAAGTCTAAAACATATCCTTAGCTACTACCTGCCGTCCATTTTACTTATCATGTTTTTTTTTTTTCCACGCCCTTTATCATTTGATCTCAATTTAATACTACTTTCTTTTTCACTATATAAATTTCTCTCCACATT
This sequence comes from Lycium barbarum, assembly GCF_019175385.1. NCBI lineage: Eukaryota > Viridiplantae > Streptophyta > Magnoliopsida > Solanales > Solanaceae > Lycium > Lycium barbarum. The sequence goes on from NW_026843418.1 coordinate 27,508, forward strand.
TATTGACTAAGGGCAAAGACGAAACTAATGGTTAATTATATCTTGGTTATCTTGGTTTTTGTAAAGTGACAATTATTTTAACCCTCAGGGTTTGGCCTGGTGGTAATTGGCTTGAGCCTTGGATGCTCCCTTTCAAGGTCTCAAGTTCGAAACCCACTGGGTGCAAACAATTTCTGAGGGCCATCGGACTGGGGTAAAACCCTGAATTACCCGTGGTGCACTTGCGGGAAACTCCTTGCCGAGGGCCTGTGCACCCCCGGGATTAGTCGGGGCTCAAAGAGACCCGGACACCCGGTGCTTAATCAAAAAAAAAGTGACAATTATTTTAGACCATCTGTTTTTAGCGAGGACTACAAGTAAAATGGATGGAGACAATAGCGGAGCCAGCATTTTCACCTATGGGGTTCAAAAATATAAAGAAGTAAATACATGAAGAAGGTAAGAGTTCAACATCTACTATATATACTTAAGAAAATAATTTTAACCTTATATATACACTATAATTTTTCGCCGAAGGGGTTCGGATGAACCCACTGGAGCCTACCTAGCTCCGCCCCTGGATGGAGGGAGTAGTAGTTATAGTTACCTATATGAATCTTTTTCTTTGATTGTGTCCTATTTTTAGCTAAGTCTGCATGGCATAAATGCTTTCTGGGAAAATGTCTCCCCTTTTTACCATGGTGGATATGTTGATTTTGTTGCCTTTCATAGTCAGAAGTATCATAAGAACACTGTCCTTGTTTGTTGTGGTCCATCTATTAAGCTTACACCATGTCACCTGCTTATACACCCAATAAATCATGAAAAATGAACAAAAGGTGATATTCAAGACTAAACATTTTTCTTGGAGAATATTTTCCTTCATAGTGTTGATTGTTTAACAATGATGATTCATATAGCAAACACCAACTTACTTGGGATTGAGGTGTAGTAATAGTAGTAGTAGTTGTTGTTGTTGTAGTGTTGGTTGTGGAAAATCATGTCCATCAATCACATGTTGATACTGCTTTTGTTCTGTTTCCTTTGTGGAAAGAAATGAGCTGTTATGATCTGAGTTCTCTTTTCTGGTTTAATATTTAGTGTAATTTTACATTCAAGATGACATTTTCCAGGTTCCATCAGGTACCACAGTGCACCTTAAATGTGCTTTGGATTCAAGACTTGAGAATGGTAGTGTGGATGACCAACAAGATTATCGCAGATGGGGCAATGGTGGTGGGACTTTTCACAAGTCGGCTAGCATTGATCCCTCGGCCTTTGTAGAAATTGGTGCTGCAGTACATTCAGAATGTGCAGTAGGTGCAGATTGTCACATTGGCTCTGGAGCAATCATTGGACCTACTGTCACAATAGGTCAATCGACGAAAATACGGTACATCATTTTGTCTATGTTGAAGGCAGTTGTTATTTGGCTTCATTTTGATGGGATATCTCTAGTAGGTAGCAACAAGACTTTGTTCTAAATATTGAGTTGAAATAAGTCTTGTCTTGCTCGGACTAACAAAAGGGCAGAGGTATAGTTAAAAAGATAATTGTTATTTCATTTCAGTTGGCAAAATAGTATCATTCTTCCTAGCACAATCTCATCAGGCTGTCTCTCATGATAATATCCGAAATTTATCAATTACCTATGCTTAAGCCTTTTCTCAATTAGTTAGGATGTTTGAGTTTTGTGCTGGATTCTCCTAAAGAAAAAAATCCAACTGTTTGGATTTGAAAAGGGTGGGTCGAATGCAGTAGCCGGGGGGGGGGGGGGGGGGGGGGGTAAAAGTTATACTCCCTCCGTTTCAATTTGTTTGTCTTACTTTGATTGGGGCACGGAGTTTAAAAAAGTAAAAAAGACGTTTGAATCTTTTGGTTGTTAACTAAATGTATGTAAAATGTACTAGATAGAGGCATTCTTTTTGACATGGACTAAAAAGGAAAGCAAGACAAACAGATTGAAATGGAGGGAGTATAAGAAGGCTATTGAAATGCAAGATGACCTATGTACTTTCTCGGCTGTTGGCAGTCTCAGATGGACTTGTTTTTGCAGCCTGAATTATATTCTGCACCATTTCTTACAAATGACTTTTGCTCTATGAATTATCTGCAAGTTATCTTCAACTGCAATGCTGCATTGGCTAATTGCATGATTGGTGACTTTTGCGTTATCCACAGCGGTGCATTGGTCAAGATGGAAAGGATGACTCTCACATGAAATTTTCCTTTTTTCAGTTGATTAAAAAGAAAACCAAGACTATTCCTTGTTTCTGGTGCATGTTTCGGAGTACCTGTCACTGACCTACTTTTTACTTTACATATCACTGCTAGTGTCAGATTTTAAATTAGCAGTATGGTGAAAAAGCCTCAAGTTAGTCAATACTATTTATCTAAGAGATAAAATTGTTACTTTTGTTTTTTATGATCGAGAAATCCGTCTAGGACCAACCCCTAGGACGAAACACAGTCGTTTCCTACCCTTCTCCACTTAATACCAGGCTTAGTTCGCATGGCTCGAACCTGTGACCTAAGTGAGAAGTCCTTCAACCTTTTCCACTTGTACTAAGCCCTGGGGCAAGAGATAAGATTGTTACTTATGATCCTTGGAATCATTTCTTTTACACCAGAATGTGTTTTTTATTTCTTTGTGGTTGTGGCCAATTCAGGAGTCAGGACCCCTAAATATTTTGGGGTCTTCATTGCAAGTGAGCAAGAGTATACAAGCAAAAAAAAAAAAGTAAGAGCGACCAGAGCTACCAAATGAGCTCCTCAGTGAAGTGAGCTAAAGTTTGAATAATTCTGGTAATAGTTAGAGTGCTACAATTAAGTCTGTTGTAATGCTAGTGGGTTGTGAAAATGTGCGAAATAGATAGTTAAATTAGAATTTGACTGAAAAAAATTTAAATATTCGTTAATCTTATATTGTTTGACAAGCAAAGTGTCAACGTTTGTGCTAGCCCATCACTTCACTTCTGCACAACATTTATATGTTCATATTACTTGTAAGTTCTCTTTCTCATTTCAGTATTTTTGGTCCTTCAAAATATCAGAATTAGAAGCTGGCCCCAAGGGATTGCTGATGTAGATATAGTAAAATGCTATATGGACCTGATACGCTAATCAGAAAAATGTCCTTGAGTTTGGTCCATGGTCATTTATGCTAATGGCTCATTTTTTGGCCTGAAGCTCAGTAAGCACTTGAGCCTAATTTAAATGTTTGGCCTATGCTCAGGCTAAACCGTTCTCTGGATGAAATCAAAGTTACTCGGACTCTTCACTTTTGGTGCCGCACCCATGTCGACACGACATGGGCGTGGGCGTGGGTGTGGAATCCGTACCTGATCTGGTCAATCGATTTTAGGTACTTTGACTAAAATCGACGGAGAAATTCCAAACGGATTCATGATTTGTCTAATCAAAACAAAAGCTAAGGTGAAATTGAAGAAAATGGAATACCTAGTACATAGAAATTTCTCTGTCACTCATTTCCTTTTATCTCCTTCTAGGGTTTCTTTCTTGATCAATATTTTCTTCTCAAGTGTTCCACATTATATCTCATAATTTAGGTTTTATAGCTCTATTTTTAGATATTTGAATTATTTTTAGCCAAATCCCCGCACCCGTATCCATACTTAGATCCGTATCCCCGAATCTTAAAATTTAGATCATGAAGGATCCGACCTCTAGATCCGCACCCGTATCGGACACCCGCACCCGAGTCCGAGCAACTTAGGGCCTGAGTGAACTTGAGCTAAAAGTTGTTAGTGTAAACCTAGGGTTGTCTTTCATTGTTATACTAGATCAACTACCTATAATTTGTTTTTTTAACAAAAAGAAGTTGATAGCAGATCAATTACATAAGCTTATCCTGAATTCTTCTTCATATAGTTGATGTTTTATGAGCTACAACTTTTTGTAATCTTCCAAGACTATTAATCCTTTTTTTTTTTTTGTACCTTCATATGCAGACCCTGAAGGTGAATAGAAAACCATGTAGAAATAGGTGCAAATATATGTATCGATAGGGGCAGGTGAGATCCGTGCTGTTTTTGAATTCTTCATTGCGGTTGTCTTATGTCTTTCCAAATTAAATCTCCTGCCCTAATGTTTCTGAGCTTAAACGTAAATTCCACATCATTCAGGGGCCATGCAGTTGGAGAACATACAAAGATAATTTGGTTCAAGTACTTCCCTACTTCTGAATTTTTGGAGAAAAAGTTGGTTTCGAGACGGTTCTTATGATCTGCGGTACAGATAGGCCACAATGTGGTGAGTGAGAGAAGCTTCCTCATTTGTGGACAAGTCAGCGTTGCGGGTTCAGTGACGTATGTTATCCTTTTTAACCCTGCTTTGATAAAGAATAGAAGTAAAAACACCTTTTTGGATTTGATCACCATTTTATTTAACTTTCTAGTTCAGTGAACTTTTGCCTTTCAAGATTATATATTTGTCCTTATTTGGATTAATCTACATATCTGTCCCTTTGTTTTCTTGGCATAGGTGACTATGTAACTTTAGGAGGAAGAGTTGGGATCCGTGAACCGTGATCATGTAAACATTGCCTCAAAGATATAATTTTCTATTTAACTGGCGATCTGTTCATTGACTAGCACCATTTGGTGTCATTCTATGTTAAACGCTTACTCCATAAAATACGTATCATTATGTTTTTGTTGATTTTATAGTAATTGGATATGATATTGCTCGGACCAAAATGCAAATCCTAGAACACTTTACTTCCACGCAACTGCGCAAGAAGAGAGCACGTGTTACCACTATATGCATCATAAGTTCTATTTGGCCCTGCTTTAGCTTGTCATTATCATGGTAATCCACTGGCTGGTCTTAATCTTGATGGACAAAGTTGATAAGCCAGAAATGATACGAACAAGATGGTTATAATAATTAATAAAAGGTTGCATTTTTGTGTACCTTTTCCTTTGCTTCAAGTTTGTACCTTTTCCCTATAGGGCTTGAGCTAACTGATATCAGAGATGAGAAAATGGTGGAGTAAACCATAGGTGTAGAATTCTATGGTCATACATCTTATTTTAGTTTGCTTGACAATGCTGCTTATTATCCTCTTAACTTTCTCCCAACATTAATCAGAATCAGAAAGTTATTACACTTTTTGGAGAAAAACCACAATGTTATTGTACATTCTATGCTTGTCATAGAATTCCTGTAGCATGTTCTCTGTTCATAAAGTCAATAGGTCTCCTTGTTTCTACTTCCAATGCCATCATTTTTGCTGTCCTAATTTGATGTGCCTCCACTCGGGATAAAGGATATTTTCAACATAATTGAGTTATTGGAATTAAAATTGGCTCCATATAGCTCTTGCAGTACTATACCATTAAAAAATAATGAATATGAAAGGGAAAATTTCCTGTTAAAGGAAAGCAGATGCATATTTTTGGGAGAAACTGAAAAGTAAAACAAGAGGACCTCTCTATAAAGCAAAGGGAATATTCTATTCTATTAAAAGTATATTAGTACTTTATTATAGTGTAATGTAAAGCTTTTCTAAGACAGAGGATAAGCCATAAAGTATTTGACTTATAATGAATCTGGATATTAAATTTCTCCCTGCATACACGTTCTATGTGATTATGCTTCTATTGATCAGGTTGTTATTTTATCTTGACCATCTATATATAACTATGCATGTAATTAATAATCAAACTAAGTAATAGCATTTGATGCTACAGGTAAGCTTAGCAGCTAATAGCTGTGTCAAGAAGGATATTAGTGAACCTGGAGATTATGGCGGCTTTCCTGCTGTAAGGACTCTACCGTTGTTCATGGTGTTACCTAGTCTCTTCCAAAAAATTCTGTTTTTTTTTTTTTCACAATAGTTTGATAATTCCCGTGGGTAACCGCAGATTCGTGCACGCAATTGGCGAAGGAAAATTGCTATACATCGTCGAGCCTTGAAGTAAGAATTCTGTTTGGATGCTAATCTTATCCAGGAACTCAAGATTTGAACAATTTATTCAAGACTTGAAGTAAGAATTCTGTTTGGATGCATGCCATTTGATGTGCACCCGGAGGACCATCTCAGGAACTATTGATTACTTAAATCTTCAACACCTACTGTTGTTTGTTGAATGAAATACTTAATAAATGCATCATGAACTAAGACTCCAATCGCATGGTAAATATAACCCTCTTAGCTAGTCTCATTCAGTCATCTTATTCCTCTATATTACATATAGAATATAAGACAACAATAACATACCCAGTGTAATTCCACAAAGTGGGAGCTGGAGAGGCTAGAGTGTACGCAGACCTTACATCTACCTTGAGAAGGCAGAGAGGTTGTTTCCAGAGAGACCCTTGGCTCAAAAAAAGAAGAAAAAGAAGCAGATATAGAATATAGACATTATATAAATTTCTTACACCATCAGTTTAAGTTGACCCATGTTAGGAGGTCCCACTAGATGGTAAACTTAAACTCCATCATCGTATCTATCTTGGCTCCAATTCTGTAATGGATACTTCATTCATGGACAATGGAACTGACTTGCTAGTAGATTGATCTGACTCTAGCCCATTTGGTGTCATCTTTAATCGACCACGAAAAACGAATGCCGGTTGTTGAGGTGCTCGCATGTTACGCGCTCTCATGGTGACAGAGTAAATGCTAAGCATGAGCACCACAAATGCCATTGTAGGTCTTTCATTAACATCTTCTTGAACACATAACAATCCGATATGTATGCATTGTATCACTTCATTACTAGAGTATGCCTCTCCACATGTTGGATCCATTATGTTCAATGGTGTGCCGTCCCTCTAATTCTTCCAAACCTACAAGATTTATGCATCAATGATCCAAAATTAGCATTAGTACAAATTTATCTAGCAAGAGCTGAATTTATAATAGTGAAAAAGTCCAAACATGCCCTTAAAATTTGCGATTTATCTTATACATGCCCCCGGTTTACCTTTCGACTAATAGCTTCCCCACTGTTACTTCTTCTCAAATATGCCCCTCCTAATAACGGTTTTCCATTGTGGAAAAGTTACTTGATTTGGCCAATATGGTGGAAATACATAGGACTATATTTGGACATTTTTAAATGTTTAGGGGTATAATTTTTTATCATTTTCAATTGTTCAAGGGCACGCTTCAAATGATTGTTGAAAGTATATTGAAAACAAGTAGACAATTTCTGGATAAACTTAGATATTTTATTTGTCGACGTGGCTCCACCGTGACAAATATTAGAGCCAAGCAGGACAACCGTTAGATGAAGGGGCAAATATGAGAAGAGATTAAGGATGTGGCGCTTTCATGGACCAAAAAGTAATAGAGGGAAAATGTACGTCAAATCAAATACCTTAGGAATAAATTTTAAACTTTTCCCTTTATAATAAGAATAATATGAGATAAAAGTTATAATCTAATGTAAACTTACATAGCTAAGAAGGTCCTCAGCACCATCTGATTGGTAAAATGAACTATTCTTCTTTCCACTTATTATCTCCAAATGCATAACACCAAAGCTGAAAACATCAAATTAAACAGAGTATTGTCCGTGCATATCATAATCCGATGACATGCAACCACTATAAAATAAGAAGGAAGCAGGAATGTTAGCGAGAAAAAAAGGAAAAAAGTCATTACAGCTTTCAAACTCTATATAGAAGTGTGCATATATTGAATTGATTCAATGGACAACACTAGATAATAGGATATATCAATATAGGTTTAAAACTTACTATGTCCCAGCAATCCTGTTTGTTATTTCGTCACTTTGATCAGTCCCAAATATTCTTACCATTCCAAAATCTGATATTTTGGGGTTCATTTGTGCATCTAATAGTATATTATTTGCTTTGAGATCACGGTGTATAATTCTAAAGCGAAAATCCTCGTGAAGGTAAAGTAGTCCACGCGCAGTCCCTCCAATAATCTTGTAACATCTCGACCAATCTAGCAGCTGTTGCTTTTCAGGATCTAAAAGTTTGTATGGATCATGGTTTTATTTAGGCAAAAAAGGTGTGAAATCCAACTTTATAAATATGGGAATTAACAAAATATGCAATGACAACTTGAACGGCCTCTTAAGGATTATTAAAACCCCCTCTATGTAAACTGTAATATGTAAGTTGCAGAAGTTAGGTATTCAATAGATTAAGAAAATGCCTATTTGTATAGGCTAAAAAACAGAAGCAGTCATGTATACTAAGCACCCACTATGTGCGCAGTCCAAGCACGGAAAGAGCTATACTCGTCCAAGGAGTCAGTTGACATCCTTTCGCTGGAATTGCATGGTATAGATAGGTCAAAAACGTTTCTTTAATGTTTAAATAATATATGTTGAATCCCCCTAACACTATGTATATATACTTGTTTATAGTTTGACTCTTCTTAGGAAATATTCTGGCTCTGCCACTAGTCTAAGAAAGGGCCGGACCACATATTGGATCTATTGTGTGCAACCTTACCTAGCATTTCTTCAAGAGTTGTTTCGACATAGGCAGTTATAAAAATAAGAAAAATATATAAAATGAATATTATCAGCTTTTGTCTTCATTGTATGCTGTTTTGGACCTCCGTTTTTTTTATTAGTAGAAAATAACCCCTCAGAGTTTTAATTTTTTTTAAAATGAAATATTTACAGATTGGAACAAACCAAATAAGAAATAGTCGAGGTTTTGTTAGGGACAAATTCATAGACAGGTATCTTTTCCTCTTCTCCAAAGCAGTATCCTAGTAGTCTCACTAAATTTCTGTGTTGAAACTTGGCGATCAATAGGATCTCATTCTTAAATTCTTCTACACCTTGTCCTGAGTTTCTTGATAGCCTCTTCACAGCTATCTCTTGTCCATTAGGAAGTTTACCCTCAGGACAATAAGATATATTAATACGAGTTAAGAATATAGTGGAAGATGGACTGAACTTAAGGGTGTGTTTGATACGGGGTAAATTGACTAAATAACCCTCTACAAAATATAACAGATCGCCTCTATGTTATTTCATAACCGTCCACGTATACAGAGGGTCATATACCTCTATTCATTTTTGTAAAAGAAATTAGTTTAAAGGGGTCTTTGCAAAAATGAATAGAGTATATGACCCTCTAAATACATGGACGATTATGAAATTACACAGAGGCGATCTGCTATATTTTGTAGAGGGTCATTTAATCAATTCACCCTCATTTTCCATGAAAAATGTTTTCCTGAAAAAGAGAATATTTTCCTTGAAAATGTTTCTGATACTTGGTGTGTCAGAAATATTTTTGAGAGTGTTTTAATTAAATGTATGGGTCCTAAAGACTAATAATAACGTCTCGGGATGTGTTTAGTACAAAGGAAAATGTTTTCAAGAAAATATTTTCAAGAAAATATTTTCTAGGAAAATAAGTGATTTTCCTGCTTATTTTCTTGTGTTTGGTACGCATGTTGGAAAATATCATTTTAAGAGCATTAACATATACTCAAAGAAAAACCAATGTGAAGTTTTTAAATTCGGTGCCACTTTTGGTGGTCAGAGTACACGGGGAGGGGGAGGGGGTGCTGGATGGTGTAAAATCCAAAAAACAATTTAGAAAAAATTAAAAACTTTTTTGGAGGGGTTGGTTTGGGGGGGGGGGGGGGGGGGGAATAAAAATCTGTTTCTTAAAAAATATTTGGAGGTGGTGTTGGAGGGGGGGGGGGGCGTGGGTTGGGTGGTAAGGAATTTTTTTTCGATTTCTTATAAAAATTTATAAAAGTAAAATAAAATGTATAAAAGGAAAATTCGGAGAGAGGAGGAGGTGGTGGAAGGTAGGGGTGGAGTGGAGTTTGGGATGGGTGTGTGGGTGGCTTGGGGAGGGGTGCGGTGGGGTTGGGGTGGTCGGTGGATTGGTGGGGTGGGGATGGGGGTGGGGGGGTATATAGCGCTGGGTTTGTTCTGTGCAGGGGTAGAGTTGGGGTGGTGGGGTGGGGTGTGTGGGGGTGGATTGAGGAATGCGTTTGTGTGTTTTTGTTAATCTGGAAAATGTTTTCCCTCAAATTTCTATGGAAAACATTTTCTTCTATTTGAAGGAAAACATTTTCCAAGATTTAAGTGCAACCAAACAAGAGAAAATAGGAAAAAAAATTCCATCATACCAAACACATCAGTGTTGGTAGGACAAGGAAGATGAGATTATAAGTTAAATATAGTACTTGTAAGAAAAATAAAGTCCACCAATAAGCGAGGGAACTCATTATCCCCCTTTTTACCTGGTAACCTGATAAGTTATACTGTGATTTTTATTGTTTTGATGATTTGACAAATATGTATAAAGAACCAGATACACTAGCAAGGGGAATATAGTTGTCTAGTTATTTCAGACTTTGTGGTATCATGAGAGATCAAGTCAGAGACCAGGTAAGGGATCAGATCTCTATCCGTACAAAGGTCAACATTACAGTTGTAAAGCTGTTGGCATAGCAACAACAGTATAGCAACGCAACAGCAGAGTTGCTGCGTCTTGACCAATGATCCAAGGTTTATGACTTATCACTCTCACCTTGCCTCTCCTCTTATATACACAACATATCCCAAGGGGAAAACGATTCTTGCAACATCCCAAAATTGTTCAGATCTTGAGTGCAAGTCTCCACTTATCAAGGTGCGTTCAAGAACAAAGCTTCAACTAATCCAAGGACCTATTCCCTACAATTGAAGATGTGTTAAGTCTTAGGAGTGTTAAGTCTTTTATTCCTTTGTGCTATAATTTGTAAACCTACTCTTCTCAAAAGGAAGTCGTGTGTAGGTAGCTTGAATTCTCAAAAGTTGTTAGTAGGCTATTTACCTACTTAAGCTCTTGAGTGGTGCAGTTTTCAATAGGAAGTCAAGGTGTATTAGTTGGTTTGGCTAGAGGTAGTCAAACTTTGTTGAGTGCTTGGCTAGAGGTAGTCAAGAGTTGTAGCTTACAATAGAGGTATTGTAAGGGTGAGGGATTAAGAGGTAAATTCCTAGGCTACAATAGGTTGTAATCTGAAAGTTGCTCAGCGTAGTAGAGTTTGAAATCCTATGTGGTAGGTCGTCGTTTTTAATCCCTTGAGTAAGGAGTTTTTCACGTAAATATTCTATGTCATTTACTTTCTGCACTGTATAAGGGAACTGGTAGATAACCAGGTCCCTTCATACATTGTTTGGTGGACGCATAGCTTCTAACATTACCTAATACTAAAAAATGACTTTCTCGTGGAAAACGTTTTCTTGCAAAGCAACTTCTGGCATATCAAACACACACACATCCCTTGTGTCTTAAAAACTGACTTCACCTTGTAGACAACACCAAATCCGCCTTTACCAATTTTGTTGTCAGATGAGAAGTTAGTCATGGCAGCTCAAATAATGTTCAATTGATATTGCGAGGATTCAGTAGTTGAAATTTCATCTGCATTTAGACAACAAAGAAACTCCGAAAGTTTCAGCAGATGCTACGCTAATACTATTGGTGACAATAACTTAGAAGTAATCAAATGAAAAATGCTTCCTTCTTTTTTTCTTTTCTTGTTGTAGTTATGGCACTTTACCTGTTATCTCTTCCATAACATTGAGTTCGCGCAAAGCTCTACTTCTTAGCCAACAGAAACCAAAAACGAAGAGTAAAATTGAAACAACAATTGGAACAAGTATGACAACAATTATACCATATGCAATTCCCCCTTTTCCTGCATCAGTTAAACAAAAAGTGTTTTCTGGACAGAAAAATACAGGGCTATAAGATATATCTTGGCCATAAATCAGGCTGAAAAAGAAAATTATACGACATAACAAAATATTGAAGTAGTTAAACATCATGGTATGCTAAAATCGTTGTTTAGTTTTTTGAATTATGTGACATCTTCTGATTATTATTTCTTTTGTTATTTAACAGAGTCATGTGTGAAGAAAGACTAAGAAGACTTAGTTGTTTCCAGTCAAGATTTGAACCTTTAGGCTTTATGAGGCAACAAATGTTTTGTTGAGAAGTAATGGCATACAGCGTGATTGGTCAAATTTTTAAAATTTGCCTGTTTAAAAAGTAATTTATTTCAAAAATGTTTTTCAAAAAAATATTTTTGCAAGGTAGCAGTTTGTGTTGCGCTACTCAATTCAAAAAGCACTTCTACAATATTAAAACAATAATTTGTCTTTGTCAAGGTTCCAGAAGTGCTTCGTTATATAAGCTATTTTTTCAGCTTTTGAAACTTTTGAAAAATAACTTCTGTTGCTATGTAAAAGCATTTATATTTCCCATAAAAGCTTGATCAAACTCCTAATCTTTCTAAAATGAGCATTTTTAGTTTCCGAAAAGCTTGCATAAACAGGCTTAGTATTGTCACATAGATTTAAACTTGGGTAAATTACGCATATATAAATATTAAGGAGAAATATTTACGAAACGTGACGATAGTTTTTTATTTACAAAACATAACATCACAATTCACAAACCCTATAACAAACATACTTTTTTTTTTCACTCAAAAATTTATGTATGAAAATTGTATGAAATGTGTATATCTCGCTCAAGGCTTAAAAAGTTCACTCAAAATTTAGTATATGAAAACTGTATGAAATGTGTATATCTCGTTCATGGCTTAAAAAATCACCTTAAAATTGTATGTATGAAAACGGTATGAAATTTGTATCTCGCTTAAGGCTTAGAATTTTGCTCACATTTTCGTGTATAAAGTTCATGTTAGATTTCTCTAAAATTAATACAACTACAACAACATTGTATACAACTTTGATACAACATTTAAGACTTAAAATGGTCGCTTAAATTTTTATATATGAAATGTGTATATCTTGCTCAAGACTTAAAAAATTCGCTCAAATTTTGTACATGAAAAACGTATGAATGTGTATATCTCGATCAAGACTTAAACATTACGCTAAAATTTTTAAGTATGGTATGAAATGTGTTTATCTCGCTCAAGACTTAGAATTTCATTCACATTTTGTGTATGAAAAACTATATTAAAAATTTCGCTTACACATACACATTTCATACATTTTTCATACAGCTTTCATACATAAAAATTTGAGGCAATTTTTTAAGCCTTTGAGCTAAAAAAAATTTAAAAAATTAATTTTTTTAAAAATATAATTTTTTTTTTAAATTTAAAATTATTATTTTAAATATTTTTTTAAAAAAATATTTTCTGAAAATAAAATTAAAAAACGAAAAATATATGAAAATCCATCATGTTTTGTCAAATATCGTTATGTTTTGCAAAAAAGAAAAATTATCGTCACATTTCGTAAATATATCTCCTTAACATATATATCCGTAGCTTTCCCTTTAAACTTTATGGATTCTCCATTCCGTGACCTCAAGTGCTAGTACTTAGATTCTGCATTATTATTTTTATATATTTAATAGATATCTTAATACATATACAAAATTTAGATCACGATTACTGAATTTTATTGACTCCATATTGTAAAAGCTATGTCCATGCGTAGGTATTTACGATCACGAGAGTGAGACGACGGCGATTTACTTGGAACTTTCCCTTGTACTTTTTTCCACCTTTAATTTTCCAAAACAATGGCCCACCTCTTCACAACTCACACCTTGTTGACTTTTATCATATATGTATACTAGTTATGTGAGGCTCGGGCTTACCCAAACTCAAGATATAAAAATAGATATTTTAACTAAAGAAATATAATTTGTGTTAGTACAAGTGTACAACAACAACAACAACAACCATATACCCGTTATAATCCCACAAGTGGGTAGTTATATGAAAGTAAAATTTTCATTTCACTCCTTTAATATTTTAACTTCCATTTTGATGAAATTATTTACTTCAAATCAAATGTGGAGCCAGAATTTGACATTTATAACTTATGTATCCTAATTTTTTGAAGTTATTTAGTTCTAAATAAATAATCTATACATAGTTAGTGAACTTTTAAGACAAATACATAATTTAACTTGTGCAGCGGATGGAGCTGCTCCTCTCTTAATTAGGAACTAGTATACGTACCCGCGCGATGCGCAGATTGTTTCAAAGGAAAAAAGAAGGGAGACATAGTAGAAACATATAAAATAATGATCTTATTACAAACATTTTATATGGTATGTATAACTGCTATTGCTTCATTACAAACCATTTCGTCAAACAGTATACAAACTTTTAGGTCAATTGACTAAATGGAAATAACAAAACAAATTGAATTAGAGACAATATCATTGATTATAATTCTACGCACTCATTAAACAACGTTTTAAGGTAAGGAAAAAAATTGAACATGAAAATAATATCTTGCATTTAGCTATCCAGACCCCAGAGGATATAAAAAAATGGAAAAAGCATAATAATTTTTTTATAATGAAATTACCTATTATATATGAAAGATTTAGAGGGAATACAAAACAAAAAAAGTAGAGTTCAAAAGGAGATTTGTAAACTTTTTTTTTTTTAAACTATGAAGGGTACATTCCACAACGTTTGCTTCGTTCTGCATTGATCTCCTGGCCAAGCTCTCAACTTGCACATAAATGGATTAGAATATAATGGAATTCTGATTAGTGTAGGCGCTTATTTTTAGGACAAAGTTGGAAGATGAAAATGATTTTTTTTACTTTTTATTTTAGAATTTTGCATGTAAATTTCAATAAATTTTCTCATCTGAAATTAAATTGGACTTACTATCTATATTTTTATGCTCAACATTTTTTTATTTTTTTTTGCGTTTCTTGTTCTTTAAATAAAGTCACTATCAAAATTGACATAAATACATTTTTTTAAAAAAAATTTAGCATGTGGAATTCAGATTTATCATCAAGCATCTCAAATTTTGATTTTTAATTTCTATTTTTTTGTTTCATTTTCTTTTAGAAAAAATTAATACTAAATTAAGTTTGGGAATCAAGAGAAGAGACTTCAAATTGATCCTTTCTTGGTGATCCAAAGCCAAATTAGTAAGGAGGAAATGCATTAGAAATATTTAACAATTTTAAAGCAATAAACTCACTTTTTTTAAACTCTAAAAATCAACGTTCTTGTGTCCTAGGAAGGAAAGGAAAAGAAAAGAATGTTGAGTAGATAGCTAAATTCATTTCTATTAGGTCTAAACCATTAGTATCATCTATGACTGTAAATAAATTATTTCTTTTATCCACTTCATCTATTTAAATCTCAATCACCATTTAGTACTGAATTTTCAACCTTGATGAAAAGAAACTTGACTATTCAACTTACATTAAACCTACAGAACATAAGCATAAAAAATTATCACTGAGGCCTAACCAAAACACTAACTACAACTCAAAAAGATTTATTTGCTATTCGGAAACCACCTGAAAACTATTGTAGCCTAATGGTAGGAATTAGGAGAAAGGCATCAACTCTCATTATAATTACAATAAGCTAAAAAAATACTTTAGGTTTTATCTTGAAACTAATACCTAACTTCAATTTAGATTCCAAAATTTTAATTATTCCACTATTAATTATTTTACCCCAATAGACACTTCCTAAATATCCTTCTCCCTGCCTTTTTTCGTAATAAAATCATTTGTCGCTGCATACGACTCCTTGTTTGTGGATATTAAGTATGAGTTGCCACCAACTACTTATTTTCTTGGCCTATAAAATTCCAATCGATTAAAACATAGTGTGATTCGTACAAAAATGTTTTTCAAGCACTAATAGGAAAAAAATTGGGAATGTTGCTTTTTTTTTTTTAAACCAAACTAAAATTATTTCATCAAAAAGTAAAAATATAAGAAACGTGCACACTTAATCTTATTTAATTATGACATGAGATTGTTGATATAAATCAAAGTGGGAGGAACCATGACAAGCGGTAAATAAATCAAAACTTTAAACCTGCTAAAAGTTGTTCCTTCATGATACTATATAAAAAAAAAATTATATATATATATACACACACAAAACAAACTTTCTTGGAAAAAAGATGAAACATTAAACATACCATAGGAGCCTTCCTTACGGACAAAAGTTTCCAAGTCCTACCGGTAAGGAATTGGATCTCCATATCTAGTATATACCTGCACAAAGAAATCAGATGAATAATCTTTAAATTAAATTAAATAAATAACTTCACATCTATAAGAAAACTATTTGTTGAACACCAACTTTCAGTATTGATGATGAGACTATAAATTTCAGACATATAAGAGAATTACCTGCCAAAACTTCGTGTAGTTTCCCCTTTGTATTTCCTTCTCTGAATTCTTTGAATAGCTCATCATTAATCTCAGCAGAGTTACGTTGTTGTGCCACAAATTTAAGCCTTCCACACGTATGACTTCTAAATTTGCCATAGAAGTGAAATTTAGTGCATATTACATATTTCTACTGTTTAAAAAATTCACAAGGAGGAAAGGATACATTATACACAACCTGATCCAACATCCAAGATCAAGATAAAGACAAGAAACAAATAGAAAATGAGGCAATAATCAGGGTGTAGAAGAAAGAAAACTCACGAAATGCCATCGGCAATTGTTTCAAAATCAGTATATGATTTTGGTTCACACGAATCTATGAACATCTTCCCAGCCACACCCACCAAAACTCACAAATTAAATTTTAAAAAAGGAGAAGTCCCAGTCCTGACTCTGCATGCACTCGCCAAGTATCTTCATTCTTTTTCTTTTCTTTTTTAATATGAGAAAGTGCAATGAGCAGTTGTGATTAGAAAATTAGAATATACTTCTCAAAAGTGAGGAGTGGGGGACGTGTATGTGAAAATGGGGAACGTGAATGTGCATTTGCATTTTTTCAGAAAAATTCGAATTCGCATTTTTCCTAATAACAATTAGGGCTCAATATATATCTTTTAGCCTAAATTCAAATAAGTTAGTTAGTTAGAATTTACATTTTGATTAAATAGTTAATTTAAAAAATCTGGTAACTTCCAAAAAAAAAAAAAAGTCCTAAAACGTGCCTTAAATTTAAATTATGGCTGCACGGTTTTAGGGGTCCATTGTGCATAAATAGAGCAGTTGTTTTAACCGTATTTTTCCTAAAAAATATAAGATATTTAATTATTTTTACTTCAAATTAAAAAATAGTACTAACTAATTATTAACTAATTAACTATTATTTGTCCTAAAACTGCCACTTGTCACAATCTTAGGCCAAACTATCCTCTTTTTAATAATATATAGATTGGCCTTTCCTAATTTGCTATCAAGCTGATATCTTTTTGTGTGATTGCTAGTTTACTGTATTCCTTATTTGCTTTTTCGTGGAAATTTTGAGTTTACTCGTAAAGGGCTTGTGTACATTTGTGGAGAGTTCATTTGAAAAGTCTGTAGAAAATAGAAAATAATTTAATTAAGAAGCAGGTTGCCAGTTTATTGTTCTTATTTGGTTTTTATGTTTATGTTTTCAGGCTTCAAACAGGCCAATTTCCCCAAGGTTCAGACCATCTTCCTCATCCAAATATTGAAACCCATCGCGACGCTGATCATGCTATTCAACGTGGATTTTGCTTGTGATGTCTTTTAGTTGCTTATTTTATTAATAGTGAATTTTGTTTTCCTAGAATCACGAAGTACAAATCAATACATTTGTTGAAAGTTTGAATGTTGTATTTTATCTGAATGTGCGAACTGGTTGAATACTTTGAAAAGTTTTTTTGCTATTTAATTGCTTTGTTGCTAAAGGTTGGAATATGTTAAAATTACTTTTTTCAATAGTGCTTGAAATGCAGCTAGAATAAATAGCTAGCAAATTCATTAAAAGAATTGGGTTAAACTAATGCGAATTGAAATACAAACTGCCTCGGTTGTATTTTCTATTTTACAGGTTAAACAGCCGTAAATGAACATAAATCGTTGCTAAGCAAGTGCTGTTAGATGGGGGTAAAAGCGTCGCTAAATGAAAAAAATTGTTATTAGAGAGGATTCTTGGTTAGAGCTTTAAGAAATTTTTGGTCAAATACAAATAGCCATTAAATAAAATTGAACCGCCTCGAATTTGCAGTGGTTATTCCAGCGGTTTTTCTAAACCGTCTGGAAACGGTTTAACAACAGCTTATCAAGCGACAGGTCTAAATTGTCGCTAATTTTATACTGCGGCAGTTCACGCAAAGAAGGAACCAACCGCCATAAATAAACGTTTTTTGTGTAGCGAGGCTCTTCTGCTGAGTGAAGCAGTGATAACACTTCTAAATATATGTTTTCATTGATGTAGATTTAGATAGATTTGCCACCAGCAAACCATCCAACAGAATTTAAATCTTCAATGCCTACTACTGTTTGTTGAATGAAATACTTAATAAATGGATCATGAACTAATTCCAATCGCATGGGAAATTAGGAATATAACCCTCTTACCTAGTCTCATTCAATCACCTTATTCCTCTATATTACATATAGAATATAAGACATATATAAATTTCTTACACCATCAGGTCAAGTTGACCCGTATCACTAGGTGTTCCCACTAGATGGTAAACTTAAACTCCATCATTGTATCCATCTATCTTGGCTCCAATTCTGTAATGGATACGTCATTCTCGGACAATGGAATTGACTTGCTTGTAGATTGATCTGATTTTAGCCCTTTTGGTATCATCTCTGATCGTCTATGAAAAAAGAATGCAGGCTGTTGAGGCGCTGGCATGGTAACAGAATAACTACTAAGCATGAGCACCACAGATGCCATTGTAGGTCTTTCATTAGCATCTTCTTGAACACATAACAATCCAATATGTATACACTGTATGACTTCATTTTTTGAGTATGATTCTCCAAATGTTGGATCCATTATATTCAATGGCGTGCCGTCCCTCCAATGCTTCCAAACCTACAAATTTTTTCCATCAATGACTCAAAAAAAGCATCAACAAGGACTTACCTTTTAGCAAGATACATCTAGTGTTTGCAGTTTATCTCATATATGCCCTCCAGTTAGCTTTCAACTCATAGGAGTCCTACTATTATCTTTCATCTCAAATAAGCTCCTCCCAGTAACGGTTTCTATTGTGCTAAAATTGGCAGGATTTGGGAGATATGGTGGAAGTCTCATAGAGGTATATTTGGAACTTTTCAATAATATTCAATGGCACGCCTCAAATTATTGCAGAGGGATATATAAACCAAGCTAATAGTTTAGGGTATATTCAGACATTTTGTTTGTCTACATGGCTCCACCATAAAATAAAAGTCAAGAGTTAAGCTGGAAAGATATTAAAGGGAGGGGCTAATATATGGAGGATCGAATTCTTCAAGGAGAAATTCGAACCTTTTCCCTCTATGGCATGACAAACATGACAAAAATTGAGGACCTTTTTTATTTTTAATAAAACGCCGCTAGACAATATGTCTAGAGGGAAAAAAAAAGAAGATAAAAATAGTATTTATAAATGTAAAGGCAAAAGACATAAATTGATCCTTAAACTATACCCCAAAATTCATTTTCACACTTAAACTATGCTGGCGACCCATTACACACCTGATATATTTAAAAGTGATATTTTTTACTCCCCGATACAATATGACCAGTTGCACTAGGGGAGAGTGTACACACTCTCTCCCCACATCAATGCCACGTTAGTCTACGTCAGTGCCACGTCGAAAAATTCTCTAATTTTTAATTTTATATTTTTTTCCTTTCCCCTCCTCCCGCACCCTCCCTTTCTTCTTCATCCCTACTCCCTTTCTTATTGTATAACCACCATTGTTTCCAATGAGCTTTAATATTTTCCGGTAAAATAAATTTTATTATTTTTTATTATGTGTGATATTAAACTCATCAAGCTATTTTCAAAGAAACAAAAATAAAAAAAAAAGAAAAAAAAGAGAATGGCGCTGCTCTGCAAGGAGGAACCACTGCTCCGCCTACACTACTCTTTTTTATTTTTTTTAATTGTTATGTATCCTTTTTTTTTTTTTAATATGGTGGCTGCTGGGTTTATGAAATGAAAACGAAGAAGAAGAATAAGGGTTTTGGGGGGTGGGGGTGGCGTGAAGGCGGTGATGGTGACGGTGAAATGAAGAAGAAAAAAGGTTTGGGAAGTGGGGATAGGGGTGGAGGTGGCGTGAAAGTGGCAGAAGAGAGGGGTGGGGTGGCAGTGAGAGGAGGAAGAAGAAGGGTTTTGGGGGCCGGCGGGAAGGTGGAGGAGAAGGGGGTGGGGTTGGGGGTGGTCGAATAAAGAGTGGAGGAGAAGGAGGAGGGGTTGGGGGGGTGGTCGAATAAAGAAGAAGAAGTTGCAATTTTGTTTTTAATAATAATTTTAAAAAAAAATTGACCTCACTCTCCTATTATTTAAATATAATTATTTTTTATGCCACATCAGCTCTGGAGGGGTAAAAAATATCACTTTTAAATATATTAGGTGTGTAATGGGTCGCTAGAATAGTTTAAGTGTGAAAATGAATTTTGGGGTATGATTTAAGGGTCAATTTATGTCTTTTGCCTAAATGTAAACTTACATAGCTAAGAAGGTCTTCAGCACTATCTGATTGGTAAAATGAACTATTCTTCTTTCCACTTATGATCTCCAGGAGTAGAACACCAAAGCTGAAAACATCAGATTTAACAGAGTATCGTCCATGCATAGCATACTCCGGTGCCATATAACCGCTATAAAACAACAAACAAGCACGAAGGTTAGCTAGAAAAAAAAGATAATTTTTAACGAAAATGATAGTTAATAGCTTTCAGATTCTAAGTAGAAGTCTCAAGTGTGACTATATTGAGTGATTTAATGGACAAGTTGTAACAGTTGAGGCCCAACTATCAAGGTATTGTCCGCTTTGACCTAACATTTAAAGTCTCATAGTTTTGTCTCCTTGAACTTTTACCTAAAATGTCACCTCAAAAGTTGAATATTGAACCAAACCTTTTATAGCTCCTGACATTTCCTTCCCATATCGATGAGGGAATCTCGCCTAAGGCAAACTTCATAGAGAATTCCCTTTCAAATTCAATCGCTAGACAGTAATGGTACATGAGCTATTACACTTACCTCCCTTAAGGACTCAACATTCTTGCTATGATTTATCGTACAACCATTTTAGTGGAAATGGGGATTTTGGGGGTGGGGGTGGGATGGGTTTACCTGCTCGCTACCACTTCCAATGGCCTAGGTACAACTATAAAGGTATTGTCCGCTCTAGCCAACCTTTGAGGTCTCACAATTTTGTCACATTGCAACTCAATAGTTGAATCCTAAACTCATTCTTTTATGGCCCCATTCAAGTTCATCCCAATAGTCCATAGATTGTTAGAAATTTAGAACATAACATGTGTAAAGGTGAAAATGTGGAAAATAAAAGAGGAAAAGGGGGAAATAGACATTAGTACAATATGTGTAACTGAGGTCAACCAAGACAAGAATTTAAGATATATCGACACAGATCCAAAACTTACCAAGTCCCAACAATCCTTCTTGTAATTTCTGAAGTTTGATCACCAAATAGTCTTGCCATTCCAAAATCTGATATTTTGGGATTCATTTCTGCATCCAACAGTATGTTGCTTTCTTTGAGATCACGGTGTATAATTCTTAGACGAGAATCCTCGTGGAGGTAAAGTAGTCCCCGCGCAATTCCTCCTATAATCTTGTAACGTCTCGACCAATCCAGTAGTTGTTGCTTTTCAGGATCTAAAAATTTATCAAAAAGAGAGTTTAATAAATTATAGTCAATTATAGCAACAAGAACAATAAAATGAATAAAGTTTAGCAGATTGAAACCAACCAAATAAGAAATAGTCAAGGCTTTTGTTGGGGACAAATTCATAGACAAGTATCTTTTCGTCTCCTTCAAAGCAGTATCCCAATAGTCTCACTAAATTTCTGTGTTGAAGCTTCGCGATCAATACGATCTCGTTCTTAAATTCCTCTCTACCTTGCCCTGAGCTTCCTGATAGCCTCTTCACAGCTATGTCTTGCCCATCAGGAAGTATACCCTGAGAATTTAGTAAGATATCAATGCAAGTCAACAACACATGGGAATATGACTAGAAATGTACCGTCAAACTTCTCTAAAACAGCCTCTTTTCTTCTGACATTTTCTTGGCTTTTATAGCGATTCACTGTTGTACACCTATAACAACATTTGACGTTTATATTTTCTTTGGCTGTTAAAGATACTTGGTATCCAATAGCTTTCCCTTGAAGGAACTCTAAGAGCTTAACAATTGAATTTCTATATCAGTTCAAGTAGTCGTAGGCATTCTTTGTAAGTATTATTTAAATCTTGAATTTTATTTTAGATGGAAAACTTCTGCCAAATGGAATAAAAATATGTGTGCATATCTTTTAACGGAATAAAATCTTTAATTAAGGAAGTCTGTACTCACGTAATGTTCTTTGTCATAAGTGGTGTATCAAAAGTTTCAAAATATTTGTCAAAATCTTTAGATGTATTATCAGTTATCTTAGAGATTCTATTTCCATAAAGATGGTTGTCATAGAGGGATAATTTTACAAATAATGTATTGTTATAAAGATGGATGTTATTGTTATAGGTAAAAGTTGTTATGAGAGGTGTGACTGTACGACATCTATTTTGTTCTTTTGGCAACTGAGAAATTTCCGTGGCCAGTGGCGCAAGGTTAAGAACTCACTAGGTAACCCCTCTACCCTTCTCTACTTAAATACTAGGTTTTTGTATGTGACAGGGCTCGAACCTGTGATATGCACATTAGCGACACATAACGCGTTGGACTCTTACCACTAGACTTGAGCCCGCGGCAAATTGTGCAACATCTTGCATTCTCTTAAATTAAACTTTACCTTGTAGACAACACCAAATCCACCTTCAGCAATTCTGTTGTCAGTAGAGAAGTTTGTCGTGGCAGCTCGAATAGTGTTCAAGTGATATTGCAAGGATTCAACTGTTGAAATCTCATCTGCATCTAGACAACGAATAAAGTCCGAAAGTTTCAGCAGCTTCTACTTGAATACTATTTTTGGCAATAACTTAAGAAGTATTTAACTCGAATAATGTTTGAGTTATGGAAGGCATAATATTTAATAGACCCTCAAACTTGACCTCAGCGGGCAAGTATGCCCTCCAACTTTTGGTGTGCATAGGGAGGCACCTCAACTTGTCTCCACTTTGTCAATTGAACACTCCAACTTACAAAATGATCATCTAGACACTTTCAAAATACATGTGCCACATTAGGATTTTTGTTTACCTGTGCAACTTTATACAAGTCGAGGTGTCTACTTGTGCACACCCGAAGTTGGAGGGCATACTTGCCAGCTAAGGCCAAATTTAAGGGCCTTCTTATGTATGATGCCGTTATGGAAATTTATAATCTTTACCTGTGATCTCTTCTACTACATTGAGTTCTTGCGAAGCTCTACTTCTTATCCAGCAAAAACCAAAAATGAACAGGAGAATTGAAACAGCAATTGGAACAACTATGGAAATGATTGCTCCAGATGCAATTCCCCTTTTTCCTGCATCAGTTGAACATTGTGTTGTTCAAAAACATTAAAGTGGAGAAAATACTCAAAATACCCCCCAACGTTTGACCAAAATCCCAACTACACACCTAACCTTTGCGGGGGCCCTATTACCCCCCTGGACAAATTTTTTCACTATCAAAATGCCCCTTTTTTGCTGATGTGGCAGTCCAATATGACAACCCCAATTTAGGACAGGCGCTTGTCTACACGCGCCTGGCCCACCTGCCACGTCATCATCGTCTTCATTAGGAGTTGAAAAAAAAAATCACACCAAATCAACTCAAAAAAAAAAATCTCTCAATTTTCCATACTCCATTTTTAGTAAGGATCCGAAAACCCATACCTAATTCTCCTTCATCTTCATCAACATTATCATCATCATCTTTATTAGGAGTTGAAAAAAAAAAAATCACACCAACTTCCTCAAATCTAATCCAAACAAACCCAAATGTGAAATGAAGTTTCCTAACACCAAATAGAACAAAGTTCATCCATTAATTTGATCAAACAATCAAGAATTTAAAGAAACTCATTTGGTGACATAGCTTTCTCCAAATTCCTAGCAATGGAGTTTAATTTTCTCTTCAAATCAACTCAAAAAATTAGTGCTTAAACAACTCCAACCAAGCAACAAGTAGCAACTCCAAACAAGTAACTTCCAAACATATTTTCTTTAACAAGATTAGATTTTTCAACCTTGTTTTTTTTTCCAGATTTTTCATTTTTTTTCTTCAAATTTTTCATTTTTTTTCTTCAGATTTTCGTTTTTTGTTTAACAAGATTAGATTTTCGTGGGGGGGTATTATTTTTTATGTTTTATGAATTTATAATGGATATTATGTTGACAAAAAAAAATGGGGGTGGGTATTAAATAGGGTGAAGAAGAAGAAGAAGTAGCCTAAAAATGGAGGGAGTTCAAAATTAATCCATGTGGCATCTATGTGGCAGCTGAGTTGGCGCTCAAAAACACCTCAAATGCTATTTTTTAAAGGCTGTCACGCGCCACTGGGCGGTGCAGTCACGCTCTCTGCCACATCAGCAAAAAAGGGCCATTTTGACACTGAAAAAATTTGTCCAGGGGGGTAATAGGACCCCCGCAAAGGTTAGGTGTGTAGTTGGGATTTTGGTCAAACGTTGGGGGGTATTTTGAGTATTTACTCCATTAAAGTGTGAATATATTTTCTAGTCATTTTGATTTTATGAGAATATAGGGATAGTTAGTATAACTTGTTACAACATTTAGGGTTTATTATTTTGCTGGAAAGACCCATAGTTTGATGACCATCCGTGGAATTAACTTGGTCCACCCAGGAACGGAGCTAGGGGGCAAGGGTTCATCTAAACCCCGGCCCCCACCCTGGAAAATCACACTATATATATAAGGTCATTTCTTCATATATATATGGTATATGTTGAACCCACTTAGTGAAAATTCTGTCTCCGACATTGTTTAACATATTCATTGCTTTCTATTCGAATATATATATTTGGGCATGTGTATTTTTTCTTTTTCTTCTGAGCCGAAGGTCTATTGGAAATAACATCTTTAACCCACAAAGGTTGGATTAAGGGTTGCGTATACTTTACCCTCTCCAGACCTCACTTATGGAAGTACACTGGGTGTGTTGCTTTTGTTGGTGGCGGTGGTGGTGTTGTGGTATGCTAATTTAAAAAAATAAAAATAGTATGGACTTATTACAAATACTTGTCACAAAGTAGTGGATAGTGGTACTAGCCTAATAGACTGAAAAATATTAACCTTTGAGAACAAAACTATTACCACAGGTAACTCACTAAATGTTTCAAAAGCAAATTGAGTTCAACCAGTCAATTAGAGAACAGCATGCAAAGAAATTACCTCTATCGTTGCTTGTCGAATTGGACATTGAAGAAGGAGGAGGAGAACGGAGAACTGGTGGTGGAGGTGGTGGCGCGACAGCAGTAATGTTATAAAAAGGGTACATCTCATAACGAATATTACAGCTCGGTAAGATAACCCTACCGCCTTTCCTGCCATTACTCTGTAAATTCCCAATCGCAAATCTCAGGCAAGTATAACAAGAAAATTCAGAGAGATCCGGAGTGCACTGCGCAAGTGAATAAACTCTCTCAAGTGACGAAAAATTGGCTTCTTTAGTAGCAAACTTTTTCCCTGAACGATCATTTTCCTTTGCAGCCACAGTTGCTATTTCATCCATCGTGTTTCCGAGTAGTGGCAAGAACCTCTTCGGTTCACTAACATTTTGCATGTTGTACAAAGTTTTTACAACTGATTCATCCACAGTGCCAAAAATAGATCGATTTGAGCAAAGATCAAATATTTAACAAACTCTGGCCAGTGTATTTAAAGAGTCATGAAAATAAAAGATTTAACTAAAAATATCAGGAAATCTCAGAACTCGACACTAAAAATGCACTCCCTCCATCCCAAAAAAAATTATCATTCTTTACTTTTTAATATGTTACAAAAAGATTGACACATTTTTAAATTTAGTAATCCTCCTACTTTTGAGTTCCATCCTTTCCTTTTAAAAACTGACATGACCCATAAAAACTTAAAGTAAACAATGTGGGGTTATTATATTAGATTGATAAGTCCATTGTTAAAAAGTAAATGGAATTGTCAAACCTTTTTGACTATTCTTTTATTTTAACGTGTTTTCCATTCAATGCTAATCAGTGGGCCCTTGAGGGTATAATTGAAACTTTGTTTATATTTGTATGATATGGCAAAAGTCTTCTACCAAAAATTAAACTCAGTATCAAATTAAATTAGGATAATTTTTTTGGATGGAGGGAGTAACAAACGCCAGAAATAGACCAAAATATAACAAACACCGTGTTGGGATCAGAACAAAAAGTGTCATGTTGAAGCTAACAGAGCAAACCTTAAACAACCATACTAAAAGAAGCATAATATTTTTTTAGGGCAAAGGTGCATTTATACCCCTTAATTTTGCGATTTAGGACGAAAGCTAACACACTGCAGCTCAAAAAGCTACGCCAAACTACTGAAATAGACATATAATAGCAGAAACAACGGTACAAAATGGATCCACCTGATACATCCTCTGTGGCAAAGATGGATCGATTCGAGTAACGCAACAAGCATTCGTCGTAACAAATGACAGCAATTTTTCTTTTTGGACATCTTTCCAAGATATCTTTAACAGCTCTTGACACACAATTTTGACAAACATCAGGGGAAAGATCTCCTTTGCATAAAAACAGGCCATAAGCTACATCAGACCCCGTGTGACCAGCTGTTGAGTTGTAAAATCCACTAGGCCTAGAAGCATTAGAGGACAAAGATGATAGGAGAACTTTGAGATTAGAGTTGTAAGTGCTGTTGGGACTGTAAGAAGTTGTGCTTGGGCAGATATATTGAAGGGGAGTAGTAATAACTTGGCTGAAAATCAAGAAGATATTGCCACATATTACTAGAAGAAATATGAGAATATTGAAGTTCATCACCATGGTATGTTAGTATAACTGGGGAACAAGCTCGGATTATTTATTTATTTATTATTTAACGGAGGCACAGAGCCATGTGAAGATACGGTATTGACAAAGTTGGTGTAACAAAGGGTAAGAAGACTTGGTTTTTCCAAGTCAACAGATTGTGTTTATGAGGTTGAGAAGTAATGGTGTATTGATGATGATGATGGCTGAAGTGAGATGGCGACCATTGTTACCGTTCACTTTTACGCATTTACATAAAAGCTACTAATAGTTTGTTTGGTCAAGCTTTTAAAATCAGCTTATTTTAAAAAGTACTTTTTTTTTTAAAATACTTTTCAAAAAAGCACTTTTAACGAAAATCACTATTAATTAATTAATAGTGTTTGACCAATTAATTAAAAAAATACTTTTGAGCAGTCATTAGTGTTTGGCCAAGCTTTTAAAGAGTGCTTCTATTTGTATTTTTCTCAAAAGTACTTTTCAAAAAAGTGCTTTTTGGGCAAAAATTATTTTTTTTAGCTTCTGAAAAACTGCTTCTGCTACTTCCCCAAAGTACTTATTTTCTCCCAAAAGCTTGGCTAAACACCTCGCTTTTTTTTTCAAATAAGCACTTATTAAAAAAAAAAAAAACTTTTTTGGGGAAAAATAAGCTTAGCCAAACAGGCTATAAGAGGTTGTTGGTGCTCTAATTGGATTTTATGTTTTTAGAGTCGCCACCTAATTTTATAATAGAAATTAGAAAAACTGGGTAAAAAGAGTTTATCAAAACAAGAGAAAAAACCTTTTTAAACCAGAGTTCGAAGTAAGGGTTCTGGTGATCCCCTATGGAAGATTTTAAACACCATAGTATTAAGGATTCGCAGAATACAGTTGACTTACGAGTTTCAATGTGTGATTATTGTATTTATTTGCGAAAAAATGTTTCTTTCTTGCAAAAAGTATCATGCTTATCATCAATCCTATTTTTTTTTTGGCAAAAATGTCCCTTTTAAAAAATGATTTAGTTTAAAATGCTTATAAGGGTTATGTCACTTCATTTGCGGACCAAAGCACACTCGGGATTTCTCTCAAGTAGAGTTGCTACTAACTTGGTCCTAATGATATGAGTTTAGTTCTATAAGTTTTTATTACTTATATAGAAAATAAATGGAGTATATCCCCTTTATAGTAATATCATAGGTATGGAAAAAAAGAGTTTATTGTTTTCATTTCTTTAGTCCATTGAAGCTCATATGTTTAACCATATTCTAACACCAAAGCCAGCTTATCTCAAATTTGGTCCAAGTTATTTCCTCTTGTTTTTAGCCCAGAAATGAGAAAATTATTAAGTCCAATTCATTTTTTAGAAGTGTTCAGATTATACTTGTAAAAGAATCTGAGTTTTTGTTTCAAATTTGTACTCCAAATCAGTCTTAAGTCCTTTTCAAAACAAAAACATTTCTAGTCCAAATTGTCCAAATCTTTTGAAACAGAACAATTTGTTTTTCTAGTCTTAAAGTGGGCTTGTGGCCCAAACAAAAATCTTTGTTTCTTTCCAGATTCCTTGCCAAGGGCGTGAGGCCCAAAAAATAATCTTTGTTTCTTTCCAGATTCCTAGCCAAGAGCGTGAGGCCCAAATCACCTCAAATTTGATTTCCAAAGTCCCTTTATATTAACCATATTATCAATTCCAGTTTTTAACTTTGAAAAGATTTATAACATATTCAAATTTACCAGTTTCATGCTCGTGATAAGAATTAACCGAGTTTGAAAATCAGTTGAGGCGATTACCTAACGACTACGCGTATTTCTTAAGTTCTAATCATATAGGGTCAATATTTACAAGTGTATTTACATATACTTACAAATTATACAAATATATACATGAAAGTGAAGAAAAGATTAGGCTAGTGGGCCTACCTAAGCCCACTAGTTATCATTTTCACCCATGGTTAGGTCTTCAAACATCTCTATCATTGCACGGACTCAATCAAGAAGAAGGTTGGGCCTCAGGCCCAATAACTTTAAATGGAGGAAAACGGCCCAAGAGGCCACGGTATTTTCACATGCAAACGCAAAGGGGAAAAAGGAAATTTATGGTTAGAGGGTATCTAGAACTTAATTACTTGTTCAACATAGACTAATTACACACATATACCAATTATGTACACAAACATGCCAAAAAAAAACATACTTATGCAGTTAACATATACAAAGAAATGCCTAGCTCAAATTATAAATATAAAGAAAGGACTTGAACAGGCAGGCCCAGATTTGAAGTAAAATGGCGAGAGATGCAGCCCAAATATAAACCAACTCACAACATACAAAGGAAAGGCCCAACACATCAAACAAACAAAGAACCAGGCCCAAATCAATACTATTATGATGCACAAGCTGGCAATTCTAAGCCCACATAGATGATATATCATATTTATACCAAATATACAAGTTCATATATACCTAAGGTATATAGAGATTGTATATGCCTAGTATATTTAAGTATGACATCAGTGTGCCCAACTTATTCTTAAGCAAGATAAGCACTCATTCAGAGATACTACATATCTACAGGTGACTGCAGTTAAATTCAGATTCTCATTAACCCTATTTAGACTTATCAGACCCCATTTGAAACTTATTTAGCTAAGTGAATCAGGTAAGCTCATACTAATGCCAACACTTGTCAAAATTAACTCATAAATCAAACAGGGACCTTAGTGATATCATATTAGGCTAAAATGGACAAACTTTGTTATTTAAAGTCATTAATTATTCCATTTTAATCAACTAAGCCATATTTAGGTATGAACTCATATCTAAAGGGTGCAAACGGTATAGACACAAGTTGACATTTTAATTAAAATCAAGGGATGCACACAGACAAGTTCTTATACCTGTCTTAGACATGATGAACTTATGCTAGGTTTAATAAAGAATTTCAAGCAGCAAATTGATATCATATTAACAGTAAACCAAATAGGCAAACAAAAGGCTGAATGAATTTCCTAGGCATACCACACTACAAACCAAACTAAACCATTCAGAATGTCACTAACAACATGATTTGATCAATAAGAGCAATACTGGTCCCATTAAACTAAGCAAGATCCAACAATAAGTGAAACATATGCTATATCAGGCTATTACTAACAAGGCATTAACTAGACAGTAAGCAAAGACACTATAATCATGTTGAGCCACTATTAACAGGAAATAAACTAAAGCAACTTATGAAAAGCATACTAAGCCATATGATGTTAATACTAACAAGCAACTAACCTAAAACAAGTAGTTTAAAGAACCTAATCATGCTAAATTACTAACAACTAGAAATTTAGCTAATAATAGCTACTAATGCCTATTAATCATGCTTAAGTCATTATTAACATAAAAGGTAACTAGAAATAGCAACTAATGCATATTAATTATGCTTAAACTATCATTAATAGGAAATTAAACTAAACAACAACCAAAACATACAACAAATTAACTACAACAACTAAGGCATGACAGAAACTAACAACTAAGACTAAACAGAAAGAAAAACAACTAAAGGAAGAAAATTTACCTTTCTTTGGTGTAGCCTGGTCAAGAATGGATTCAAGAAGACCTCCTTGCTCCCCCACACTCAAGCACAAACAAAGAACAATTAAAATTTTAACTACAAAAACTCGAATAAGTAAAGGTCTTTAGCTAAAATAACAGAAAACCCTAGTTAATTCGATTTTGTGAGTATATCTGATATTCAGTATTCTCAAGGTCTGTGTAACAATGTAAATAATAGAACCCCCAAAAATCCCAAACCCTAGCTCATTTTCAATATGGGAGTTTTGCAATTCTCAGAATTGCATCTCTCAATACCACATCTAATGATTGAGATTCAGTATAAATAAGCAAGCAAAGGTCGGATTTGACCCAATGTTATACCCCATTTTAACCGGGTCAAAGCGGAGTACAACATATTGGTAATTCCTAATTATTTAACTTAAGGAGTCGCCACCTAATTATTTTAACGGTGAATTAGGACACCTATTTTAACTAAGTAAATGCCTAAAATAAACTCCAATTTTAAAGGTCTTACTAACCTAATAAATTCTAGGTAAGGGTTCTAAATATCCTAATGGGAAGGTTTTAGGCATCCATTAGAATCTATTAAATACGGTTACAGACCAACCTTAGGTTAATTAATCTAAAGCCGATTATACGAGAGTTATATAAAGTATATAAAACTATAATATATAAAATGAATAGTACTTCTTCAGCTAAATTAGGACAGTAGTTAAACATTACTTTCAAAAGTAATCAGTCATGAATGAGTTTGAAAATCAGAGTTGCATTTAAACGAAAATTAATTCTAGCTAGCAAAATGTCATTTTAAAGATTGCTTCCCATACTGCTTAGAAAAGAAAATCTCGAGTACATATTTACGTGAAAATAATTAGGACTACAAGTATTCACTAGAACACTAGTTTTAAAGCCTTTAAAGAAAAAGGGTACCATATTATACGTGATGTAGATTACTAATAGCTAAACATAATTTCATTACTAATCTAGTGGCCAAACTTTAGATTAATACGAAATGGTGTTAGTGATGAATTGATTAAAAACCAAATGACTCACAAATATTATTATTTTTGAAAAAAAAACTCACATTTACAAATGCTTAAGACGTCTTTATACTCCCCTTTTTTTATTTTTTAAAAGGAAACCATGTATCAAGTTATGATTGAAATTTTGATCTTTTTAAACAATGTGAAAAGGACTAACTAAATTATTGGTTGAAAGTTAGGCCAAACAAAATCACTTTCTGGACATTGAGATCGTCTTTAAACTTGAGACCAAGAATTCCATGCTAGTTTAAATTATGAATGCAAAATGTGACTTAAATCACCTATGAGAAAATCTTCCGAACTTGTCTAAAGAGCTAAACGAATACATGTAGAATAGGTGATACTAACTAATTAATTCCTTATAACCTCTAAATGATTAAGCTCTTGAATTATATCTTAACTGTAACAATAATTCTAGGTGAACAGACTGTGAATAAGCTACCCACTACACACTCAAAGGTCCCATAACAGACAAGGCAAATAAAGCAATTAAAAGAGATCGAAACAAAGTTGCAGGAAGGCCTTTGTATAGGCTGTCCCAAAATAAGAGCCTTGGATATCTAAGATGTGATCCATTAGAGACACGAATTTGAACACAAGAGGAAATGCAGTGGTTGTGTCCCGATATAGCGGCCTCGTCAAGTCTCTCGTGAGACTCTTCATTGCTCCGATAATTCATGCCAGATAGAAAAAGGAGAAAATAATGAGTTAGAAGATATTCTATTACCCCTCAATAGTAGCGAGATGTCAAAAATATAACAGCAAATCCGTAAGCATTCATGATACAATTTTACAAATCCTCTAATAGAGTGCATAAATATTTTCTTCACTTGAAGTATAAATATTCTCCTTAGAACTACTATGTATTTCAAAGATTCCATTACTTAAAATAAAAATAAAAATCATAACCAGGATCTTCCATGAGAATAAAGTAAACAAAAACACATGATAGAATTATATTATTGGCTAACAGTAAAGATTTAACACCCTATTATGGCAAGCTCTAAACAATGCATCACCCCCCCCGCCCCCCCCCCCCCCCCCCCCACCTTTTTTTTTCACTAATAATAACATAGACATTTTAAGCCACAAGTACACAACATATATATAAGGGATAACAACCATTAGTGCAATATTAAAGTAGCTTGCAGGGAATTAGAAAAATATAAGAATTTAAGATAGAACTTGTAATACGAGTAGAAATCAAAATGGGATTCAATTTCATTTCTTGCCACGAAGATCACAGATATAGCTTTTTCATCATCTTGTTGTTATTTTCTTCATTTTCACCAATTAACTTAGAAATGCCCCATGCAGCAAAAGCCACACCAACTGCAACAACATCTAATGTTGTTACTATTTCACTTGTTTTCTCATTTTCTTCTTTTTCTAACACTTGCTTGTTCTTTGACGACCAAGAATCGTCGCCTTCTTTGCTCATTTTGTGTTAACAATTTTTTTTCTGAGTAGGATTTTTTTTTTTGCCAAAAAGTATATGAAATCAGTCTTCAGGTACATTTATGATCTTATTTCTAGTTCTTCTTTATTTTACTTCACTTAAATTGTACACACATTCAAGCAGGTAGGAAAGTCGCATATTTTAACATATTCAACGACGAAACAAATCCCAAATTATACTCATCTCGAACAAAGAACAAATAAACAAGAATAGCAGGAAACGAATATATCTAACGTGAGCTTCCGTAAAAGAAAATAACAGCCCATACTTTGAGTTAATCTTCTTAGATTAAAATCATTTTGAAGAGATAAAAGGTACCTAAAGTTGTAAATGATTCATGCCTTGCAACTTCACACACCAGAATCAAAGTTAAGCTAAAATACTTAGAAAATGACATCAACTAAGCCATGTTGCACTTTGAACAAAGCAGAAAGCAGAGCCACAAATATTAAGCACAGAGAACAGCAACATAACAAAAAAAATAGAAAGACTAAGCGAATTACTAAACATAAAAGCCACATCTCTAGTAGTGAAAAAATAATAATTTCAATCGCATAAACAGAGACGAAAAGGATCAGATTTTACCTGCTTTAGGTGCAGTAAACTAAGGCTTTTAAGTCTTCAGATCTACTCCTCTTTGAACGAGATGGAAACGGACAGACCAAAACTAAACTAAAGAGAAACTAGGATTTCAACTTTTGAGTAAAAAAAAAAAAAATAAGATTGACCAAGGTTAAAGAAGTGACTTTCAGATGCGACTAAAAACTTAGGGTAAAGAGGAGGCGGCTCTCCAAGAAAACTTGTTCAAATGAACTCCAAATGCTAGTATATATAGGACGAAAATAGGGTTTTAGATTTTTGAGCGGGATTTTGAAACGTTAAGGTTGGGAAATTCAAACAAAAATTTTGACCTCTTCTGCTAAGGCCAGCGACGATTACAGAAATATTCACCAAAAAGGTGGAGCAAACTTTGGCAATTTTGATTTTATCTATCAAACTAGCATGAGAAGTTTGAAAAAGTCAAGGCTGTTGGAATAGTCCAAAACTCTTGACAGTGGGTTAAATAAGAATGGAATGGAATTCAGAGAGTGAATTGGAGCTTTAGGAACCTTACTCGTAATGGTGGGAGAGCGATGAAGATATTGCACCGAAATGAAGTAGTAATTCTGACTTTGAAAATATTGAGGGAAGGTCTTTATCAAAAATGGAGGAAGGTTGCTGAACGACGTCTTTTGTGGAGACAAATACGCTTAGTTATAGTCTTAATTCAAGAGAAAGAATTAAATGGGCTAATTTGGTTGATGGGCTGGTCATTTGAGTTGGGCTAGCCGAATTTGAATGGAGGCAGATGGGCCGTTTTTTTAAGGGTTGAAATTTGAATAGGTAAAGCTTATTGGCCTTTGCTGCATTCTTCCTTTAATTTCTAGGCCTCTAAATTTAAAAATAAAAAGATGCTCTCTAGTACACTATACATTAACGCGTGCTAAAATATTACTTAATATAAAAATATATTACTAATACTCAAATAAAAATAAAATTATATGATATCGTAATGATTGCGCGATAACATTTATAAAGTTTAGAAGTAAGTAAATGCTATCGTCTAATTGTATAAAATAAATGCGATGCATAAGATGTTAAAAGTAATCATGACAATTATAATTAAGTGATGGCAAAATAATAATAATAAAAAATAATAACGGTAATAATAATGATAATAGGCAGTGACTATAGTTGGATAATGAAAAATGACGATATTAATAGAAAGCAAATAATTGTAATAAAATATAAATAAATATTTTGGAAGAAAGGCGGGACAAAATTTGGTGTCAACAACTTGTCCCTCTTTGGCCGGTAATGATGAAAGAATTTTCGGGCAAAGAAGTTGACTTAGTAGCCTATTTTGTCCTGACTAAAAGAATTTGGGAGACTATAAGGATAAAGAAAATTTAAGAGAATTGTGGCCGAACTCCAGTCTCCGAGTTGCCTATATATCCCGGGTTGCACGAGAATCAGGCCGTGTGTGGTTCTAGAAAAACTATGACACCTATGAATAACGAGTCACGATTGGTGCGAATATTTGAAAAATATTGTCCCAGTGTCGAATTATAATGACACTGGGTATTATGATCGAGGAATATATCAGACTTGAGAATTCTGAAATATGAATATGAGTGAACTCGATGATCGGGTTATGGATGTAAGCAGAATATTCGGGGGTAGAGACGGGCGTTCGAGGTAGACCCTTGACCTTTGTCGGGAAGTCTAATTATCCTTCCCAACAAATTGCCCCAGTTCACTGCCGAAGAAATAGTTCCACGTTGCACTAAAGCTCATGCGAAACTTGAGCTAGATAAAAAGTTAATACATAAATATTGAAGGCAAAGCGATGTAAAATAAACGCGTGAAAATGACACATCTCAAGTTTTAACTTACGAGAATGCAGCCATGTGAGATGCAATGATTTAATAAAATGATAGCCTTAGCTAAGACTAATCCAAATGAGGTTTTAGGCATATGATTCATGAGAATGATGCCCTTGGGTGATGATTAATGAAAATGAGGCCTCAAACCGGATATGAAGATGAGGCTATTTAAGCCAAATGATTTATGAAAATTAGGCTTTCTAAGCCGGCATAATGAGGTTTTTCTTTAAAACCCAATGATTAATGTAACATTCCAGTATTGTTCCAAGTGTCTCGAATTACTTCCTTATTCATAGTTTATTTAATTTTAGCGGTCTTATACCAAAGCAGATAATTATGAAATATATTCATATAATATATATGTAGATATATTTAGTTGTATATATAATTTATAGGATATATTTTATGAAAAGACAGTTAAGTGAATAAGTGGGTTAGGCCATTACTTTGGTTGCTGGCCACGTTAATAATAGAGAAGACAAGAAAAGTTTAGATGTGAGTTAATAATTCCCCAATGGTTAGAGGGACCCACGATTATGATTAGTGGTAGATTGATTGATGGTGGGATTTTAAATAAGACAAGATAGGGTTTAAGTGGGAAAAAAAGTGGGGCAAGCCCACTCCCTTTTTCTTCTGTCACGTCTTAGACTGTTACTAGGTATTAATATAATATTCTGATATTGAGGGGAATAACATGAAACATCAGACGAGAGGTTTTGCTGTGAAAGTGAGGAAGATTAGAATTTCCAACCGTCAAGTTCAGGTACTGCACTTAGTTCCTTCTATATCCATGTTTCATGAATTGAATTAGGATCTGTAGCACAATTTGTTCTTTATGAGATAATGACGAGAATTCATCTTTGGGGACGTAATGATTATGGGTGTCATGATTGTGTTCATTAGGCTTTGGGAGTAGAAATATTATTTAATAATAAACAATACCTTTTTAGATCTTATTTCAACATTGTACAGAGGAATTTGCACCAAATTTTTCAACCCACAAAGCATATGCTTCTGTTAACTTTTTTTTTTCTTTCCTTGATCGGATAAAGAATTGCCATTTAGTTCTACTCTCTTCTAGTTTTAATGATAAGAGAAGATTTATAAATTATAACATTAACAGCATAGTGGAAACGTTTTTCAACCAATTGAGTTGTGGAACATAATGGTGATTAAAGGGATTAGTCTACTAATAGCGTGATAGTTATTGGACTTTGACCCAGGGTTATCTAAAATTATGGAATCAGTTCCCTAGACTAATTTGAACCCATTATTTATGTTATTAAATAGATTGAGGCTATTGGAGATCGTTTGAAGAGAATTTGGCGTTTCAAGAGAGGTTTGCATTCCGGTTATAAGGCAAGTGAGGCTTAAACTCTTAGTTTACTTGCTTTTCATAAAAAGCATATGGTTTGTGTTGTATGTATGCATTTAAACCATTTAGTTCTTGTGAGTGGGCAAGCATGATCTAAATTGGATAATTTCTAAGTTTCTAAAGTAATGACCGTATGAGTCCTTTAGCGTAATTTCGCTTAAATAGATACTATTTATATAAATGTAAAGTTTAGAAGTGGTATTGATTAGATGTATGTTCCACTTATCATATCTTCATAGGGGCATACTTCCACAGGTCCCATTGATGTTCGGTGAGAGATAGATGCTAGAATTTTAAGTAACCCGGGTAAGATGGGGGTAAATAATGCCCTCTCCGGAAGACGGGGTAAGACATAGACAAATACGTACTATGTCCCGTGAGCATACATTCAGATTCAGTGTATTTCATGTATTGCTCGTCCGGGTAAGATGGGGGTAAATAATGCCCTCTCCGGAAAACGGGGTAAGACATAGATAAATACGTACTATGTCCTGTGAGCATAGATTCAGATTTAGAGTATTTCATGTTTTGCTTGGTTGTGCTCCATGATTTTAGGTTAGCTTCAGTGTTTGTATATATTTAATATACTTGTACTGTGTAATTGCTTTTATGCATTATCAGGGATTTCAAAGACTTGCCCCAAGGGTAAGCTGAGAGTGTCGATGATCTTGCTGGGTCTTTTAGACTCACACTTGTCGATGTTGTATGTGTGCAGGTGTGGTTAACGGTGACCAGGTAGCCGATACTTGATTCATTCCAGCTTTGTTCAGTCCAGTTCAGTAGAGGTGAGCCACCAGTAGATCATGGCGGCCTCTTCTTCTTTAGTTGACTTAGTAGTATTTCGAGCTTTGTCGCGTACTTTTCTATTCAGACTAGTAGTTCCATGACTTAGACATTTTATGGGGTTTATGGGCAAGACTCAGTATTTGTATATCGCTTCCGCACTTTTCGTTATATTATGAGACTTTGCGTATTATTCATTTTATTCGTTAATTTTCGCATGATTTGCTTAGAGGGTTCGCCTTATGGGTAGAAGCTCGTCAGGTGCCCGGTCACGGCCTGAGTGTCAGATTTGGGGTGTGACAATTAATGAAAACGAGATTTTTCAAACCAACATGATTCATGGTGTAAAGCATTTATGCAGTGCATTTTAAAGCATTTGTGCGGTGCATGTGCGTTTGAAAGCATTTACGCGAAACGGTTGAAAGCATTTGTGCAGTGCGTGTGCAGTGTTTCTTAAACCGGGCATGCAAGGCATTTGAAAGTAGTTATGCAATGCATGTGCAGTGCATTTGAAAGCAGTATTGCAATACATGTGCGGTGCATTTGAAAGCATTTATGCAGAGCATTTGAAAGTAGTGGTGCAATGCATGTGCAGTGCATTTGGAAGCATTTATGCAGAGCATTTGAAAGCGATAGTGCAATGCATGTGCAGTGCATTTGAAAGCATTTATGCAGAGCATTTGAAAGCAGTAGTGTGATTCATGTGCAGCGCGTTTGAAAGCATTTATGCAGAGCATTTGAAAGCAGTAGTGCGATGCATGTGCAGTGCATTTGAAAGCATTTATGCGGAGCATTTGAAAGCAGTAGAAAATATTTGTGCATCGATACATTTGAAAATCTTTGTAAGACTTAAGAATTAATTTATCGTAAATTGACACTTGAGAGGCATAATTTCTCTTAAATGTTACAAGAAAACTCAAACCGTTCAATGCATAGTCCTTGCAAGGCTGTAAACATTACAGATTTTCAGTTTCCGCAATTTTAAAAACCTGCACTCAAAGAAAATTTGTAAGTTTCGGGGGTGGTTGATTCGCATTGACTTTGAAGATCCAGTTCTTGATGCTTCGTGCTTCCCGCTTTGTCTGGACTTGTAACCTCCGCCTATTTCTAAGTCTTGGCCAATTAATAAAACTATTTGATTAAAAATCATATTATTTCAAAACGAAATATGCATAAATTTATGGTAAATATGTATATAGTGATAAATAATTTCTGCCGAACTTTGAACCGTGACACGCTGTGAAACAAAGCGAACGTCCTTTCTCCAAAGTCTTTCCTTTGTCTGATGACTCTGTTGACCATATACTCTTTCATGTCTCTCGATATCGTTTTGCAATGATGCCCTTAAAAAATGTTCCAGTTTCTGGCATAGGAGGATATTGAACTTTCATCATGACGAGACCGAGCCTTATATAGGCTTCCTACGTATCCCACCAAGGGAATTAGGTCAAGCGTAGTTCAAAACATACAAGGCAATATAAAATTGAAATTTTCTAATAATGTGAACGAAGCCGATGTAGGCCGCCTACGTATCCCACCACGGGAATCAGGTCAGGCGTAGTTCATGTTACAAGCAAATGGAAATTTTAGAAATTTCTATCTTAAAGAGATCAAACCTGATATAGGTTTCTTACGTATCCCACCGAGGGAACGTAGTTTTCATTACATAGAAAGACATTACAAGATATTACATATAAAATAAACGAAAAGCTCCTAAAGGTAGTATCTCTTGATGGCATCTGCATTGATAGCTTTCGGCCACACTTCGCCATCCATTTCTGCTAGAATTAGTGCTCCTCCAGTCAGTACTCGGTGAACCATGTAAGGCCCTTGCCAGTTAAGTGTAAATTTTCCCTTAGCTTCATTTTGGTGTGGGAATATGCGCTTCAACACCAATTGCCCCGGTTTGAATTGTCTCGGTCTTACCTTCTTGTTGAAAGTTTTGGCCATTCTGTTCTGATAAAGTTGTACATGACAAACTGCATTCATCCTCTTTTCATCAATGAGCATCAATTGTTCATATCGATTTTGTATC
Organism: Lycium barbarum; assembly: GCF_019175385.1. Lineage (NCBI taxonomy): Eukaryota > Viridiplantae > Streptophyta > Magnoliopsida > Solanales > Solanaceae > Lycium > Lycium barbarum. The sequence continues at coordinate 67,018 of NW_026843418.1, forward strand.
CACTTGACATCACTCAACTCAGCTTCTTAGATAATTCTCAAGGATGGTATCTCTACCTCTGCTGGTAACATAGCCTCTGTTCCATAGACCAAAAGATAAGGCGTTACCCCGGTTGAAGTCCTAACAATGGTGCGATAGCCGAGAAGGGCTAATGGCAATTTTTTTTGCCAATGTCTGTAATTATCAATCATCTTCCGCAATATTCTCTTGATGTTTTTGTTGGTTGCTTCAACTGCTCCATTCATCTGAGGTCGATAAGGGGTGGAATTGCGGTGAGTAATCTTAAATGTTTCGCATATCTCACGCATCAGACCACTATTAAGATTAGCCCCATTATCTATTATAATTGACTCAGGGATTCCGAATCGACAAATGATATTATTGCGAACAAAGTCTATCACTACCTTCTTCGTCACTGACTTATACGAAGATGCTTCTACCCATTTTGTGAAGTAGTCGATGGCTAACAAAATGAACCTATGTCCATTGACGGGGCCGGCTCAATAGGACCAATGACATTCGTGCCCCAAGCTGCAAATGGCCAAGGAGAACTCGTCACATTTAACTCATTTTGTGGGACTCGAATCAAATCGCCATGAATCTGACATTGGTGACATTTTTGCACAAAACGAATGCAGTCTGTTTCCATAGTCATCTAGAAATAGCCAGCTCGTAGAATATTCTTAGCCAGAGTGAAGCCAGTCATATGAGGCCCGCATGTACCGCCATGTACTTCTTCAATCAGCTTGACCGCCACTTTGGCATCAACACACCTTAACAATCCTAAATCTGGAGTCCTCCTATAAAGGATTTCTCCATTTAGGAAAAAGTGGTTTTCTAATCTTCGAAGTGTTCTCTTCTGGACACTGGTTATGCCTTCTGGATAGTCTCTTGCCTTGAGATACTTCTTAATGTCGTAGTACCAAGGTTCTCCATCCGGCTTTTCATCTACATGGAAATAATAGACTTGTTGATCTTACACATTCACCTTGATAGGATCTACGTAATTCTTGTCCGGGTGCTGAATCATAGAGGACAAGGTTGCCAAAGCATCAGCGAACTCATTTTGAGCCCTTGGGACATGTTTGAATTCCACCTTGATAAATCTCTTACACAAATCCTTCACATAATGCAGGTACGGAAGTATCTTCATGTTCTTAGTGGTCCATTCGCCTTGTACTTGATGAACCAATAAGTCAGAATAGCCTATAACCAATAATTCTTGTATGTTCATATCAACGGCCATTCTGAGTTCAAGAATACAAGCCTCATACTCTGCCATATTGTTGGTGCACGAATACCTGGCCTTTGCTAAAATTGGATAATGCTGGCCTGACTCCGAAACTAAAACTGCTCCAACGCTGACTCTTTTGGAGTTTGCAGCTAAAGAACATTTTCCACCCTGGATATTCCTCTGAGATATCTTCTCCGACAAACAACACCTTTTCATCTGGGAAATAAGTCTTAAGAGGCATGTATTCTTCATCTACGGGATTTTCAGCAAAATGATCCGCTATTGCTTGCCCTTTGACAGCCTTTTGGGTAACATATACAATATCTAACTCACTTAGCAAAATTTTCCATTTAGCTAACTTCCCAGTAGGCATAGGCTTCTGAAAGATGTACTTGAGATGAGATAAGTAGTGTATGTAGACAGGTAATGTCTCAACTTTTGTGCAACCCAAGTCAAGGCACAACAGGTGCGTTCCAACAAAGTATATCGGGCCTCATAAGGCGTGAACTTCTTGCTCAAATAGTATATTGCTTGCTCCTTCTTTCCTGTTTCATCATGCTGTCCCAACAAGCATCCAAATGCATTCGCTGACACAGACAAATACAACAACAAAGGTCTTCTGGATTCTGGAGGCACCAAAACAGGCAGATTAGACAGATACCCTTTGATGCTATCAAAAGCTTGTTGGCAATCTTCCGTCCATTTGGTGGCAGCATCTTTCTTCAATAACTTGATTATTGGCTCATATATTACTATTGATTGTGCTATGAACCGACTGATGTAGTTGAGATGACCAAGGAAACTCATCACGTCCTTTCGACTCTTTGGGGCGGGCAAATCTTGAATAGCCTTTATGTTTGAAGGATCCAATTCTATGCCCCTCCTAATCACAATAAAACCTAACAGCTTCCCTACAGGAACACCGAATGCACACTTTACGGGATTTAATTTCAAATTGTATCGCATCAACCTGTCAAAGAACTTATTCAAATCCGTCAAGTGATCTGAACTCTTTCGTGACTTGATGATGATATCGTCTATATAGACTTCAATATCCTTATGGATCATGTCATGAAAAATGGTGGTCATGGCTCTTATATAGATGGCACCTGCGTTCTTGAGTCCAAAAGGCATCACTCGATAATAATATACTCCCCAAGGTGTGATGAATGTCGTTTTCTCAGCATCTTCTTCATCCATCAGAATTTGGTAGTAGCCTGCGAAGCAATCAACGAATGACTGTAGCTCATGCTTCGTACAATTATCAATAAGTATGTGAATATTTGAGAGGGGGAAATCATCTTTCGGGCTAACCTTATTGAGATCCCGATAATCCACGCATACTCTGACTTTGCCATCCTTCTTTTGTACAGGCACAGTATTGGCTAGCCAAGTGGGATACCTTGTAGCTCGAATGACCTTTGCATTAAATTGCTTGGAGACTTCTTTCTTGACTTTTAAACTCAAATTCGGTTTAATATTTCTTTTCTTTTGTTTCACTAGAGGACAAGATGGATCAATAAGCAACTTGTGTGAAACAATGTCCGTGCTTAGACCCAACATATCATCATAAGACCAAGCGAACACGTCTATATATTTTCTCAAAAGGTTGATCAATTCTTCCCTTTGTGACAGAGTTAAATGGACGCTAATTCTTGTTTCCCTCACTGTTTCTGAATCTCCTAAGTTTATGGTCTCTGTTTCATCCAAATTTGATTTTGGCTTATTCTCAAAATGTTCAAAATCTTTAGTTAACTCTTCAGGTTGCATGTCCTCTTCATATTCTTCAGAATCTTGTTCGGCATTTAGGATTGGTTCGCTTGTTTCATTACGTGTCACATTCACAGTATCAGCAGATATACTAGTTTGATTGCTGAAAAAGAAAAGAGAAATTAATTAAATGAAGACGAAATTAAAAATAGAAAAACATAGTTTGGATTTGGCATTTAAGCTTTCAAAAGATGGAGGCAAAACATAACAAAAGCATAAACACAATTCAAGCCTCAATTTGAATTGCATTATTTCATTAAATACTAATACAAATCATCTACCAAGACTCCCAGAGAACCGGGGGCTGGGGTACAAGTCCAATTGTTTAAAGCATCTCCAGGCTCAGCATCCCAGATTGTAAGAGAGTCAGGGCAATCATCCAGAATCACATTGCATTCAACTTCTTCCTCGGTAATGAATAGATTCTTTAGACCTTCCACGAGGTTGTCTTCAGCGGCTTCCTCTGATACTTGGGTGACAAACGCCTTGAAAAATGACTGATTCAGGAGAGGGATAGGCTTTGACAAAGGAATATCACCTTTCCTTTTGAGACTAGCCAATGAGATTTCTTCAAGAGTGGGCTCATATCCAAGACCAAAAGTATCCTTCTGACCAGGCAATTGGATTGGTTCTACTATTCCATCCTAGTTCACTCCGATACCTCGACCAGGCTTAAAACCATTCTTCAACATTTCCTAGGCCACCATCATAAGCACACGTGGCAATTTTGCCCTTTCAACTTGAGTAGTACACATAATTTCCTTAATATGGAAAATAGATCCATCTAGCCTTTCTACACTTTCAATAACAGGAATTGAGTTTTCGGGATAGATCGAATTGTTGCCTTCTCTATGGATCATAATTTTCTGATGATTCCAGACAAATTTCAAATTTTGGTGTAGGGTAGAAGGGACTGCTCCAGCCATGTGGATCCATGGCCTTCCTATCAACAAGTTATAACTAGCAGATATACACCATAAACTCCATGGGTCCAATTTCTAGTGCTAAATCCATTTCCCCTATGACACCCCTCTGAGCTCTATCAAAACCTTTAACTCTCACGTGACTGTCGCGATGTTTTCCGATATCAATTCCTAAAGCTCGAAGAGTAGTGAAAGGACATATGTTAACGGCTGAACCCCCATCAATCAACACTTTAGAAATGAATTTATCCCTGCATTTGACTGTAATGTTCAATGCCTTGTTGTGCCCCAAACCTTCAGGCGGCAATTCATCATCATGAAAAGAGACTTTGTAGGCTTCTAGAACTTCTCCAACCATGGCTGAAAATTTCTCGCTGGAGGTATCGGCTGGAACATAAGCTTTATTTAGTACCTTCACTAAATCACTCCTATGAATTTCAGAATTCATCAACAATGACCATAAAGAAATTTGGGCTGGTGTTTTCTTTAGTTGTTCTACAACAGAATATTCCTTAGTCGGCATTTTCCTCTAAAATTCTTCTACTTCAGTGTCTGTCACAGCCTTCTTTTGGTTGTTTTCCTTACTCGATGCTCCTTATGCTACCTCTTCGGGGCCATAACATCACCCAGATCTTGTCATTCCAGCAGCAATAGTTTTTACAACCACTTTTCCTTTTCCTTTGTTCCTTTCATCAGATGAGTAATTTCAAGGAATTGCTTTGGTGTTGAAAGAAGGTGCCTGAGAAACTAAGGCTGTGATCCTAGGCCTCGGAGTGAGCACTTCCACTTCAATTGGTGCTCTCATTTGGACAGTGATTATGGGAGAAATAATGGCTGATGATTCAATCTTTTCTTCTTTTTTGACCGGTACAATTGTCCCTTCCAAGTTACAGTCCTCATCAATGGTGATCATGTTCACATTTGCATCATCATGATTTGGTAGAGGGTTGTTGTTTGTATTTGGGGGAGCTCCTTTGAGCTGGATGACTCCTTCTTTGATCAACGCCTCGATTTTGTCTTTGAGAGTAAGACAATTTTCAGTATCATGTCCGGCAACTCCTGAGTGATACGCACAATGCTTAGTCCCATCATACCATCCTGGAAGGGGGTTAGAAACTCTTCCTTGAATCGGTTACAGTATCCCTGCGGTTCTCAATCTTTCATATAATTGGGCTAAGGGTTCGGCTAATGGTGTATAAGTTTTGGTTGGCTTTCTTTCAAAGTTTGGGCGGGGTCTGGGTGCATTTTGTGGTTGGTTTTGGGTTTGAGGCGGGTAGGTTGGTTGGTATTATGATGGGCTTTGATGGGTAGGTGCTCGAGGTGGGAAATATGTTGGCTGGGTGTGGTAAATAGGATAAGGAGCGGGTGAAGGTTGGTAATAAGGCTGAGGGATTTGGGCGTATTGGCTGTAATATAAAGGCTGGGATGAAGGGTATTAGTAGGTTAACATCTGGTTTGGTCTACGTTCCTGGATGGTCATGACCGCGGATACTCCGTCCTTTTTCTTCTTGACTGTTCCCCCAATTGAATGTGATTGAATTGCCTTACTTATCGCTTGCAAGGATGCCAAATTTGTGATTCTTCCCGTCTTGATACCTTTTTCTATGAAATCTCCCATCCTAATAACTTCAGAAAACTTTTCCCCGATGACACTTATCAACCTTTCATAGTATGTTACATCTTTTAGAGATTGTACAAAGAGCGTCGTCATCTCACTTTTCGCCATTGGTGGTTGGACCTTTGCGGCTTCTGCCCTCCACCGCATAGCATACTCCCTGAAAGTTTCTGTTGACTTTCTCTCTAACTTCATCAAATAGAATCTATTTGGGACGGTTTCAGTGTTAAACCTGAATCTATCCATGAATTCTTGCGCCATCTCCCCCCAGCTACGCCATTTCTGTGGATCTTGGCATATATACCAATCGAGTGCCTCTCCCGTCAAGCTCCTTATAAACAGCTTCATCCTAATAGCTTGATCTTTGCCTACTCCAACAAGCTTTTCGCAGTACGATCTCAAATGAGCCCGAGGGTTTCCTTTTCCATCAAACATATCAAATTTTGGCACCTTATATCCGGCAGACAACTCAATATCGGGATGAATACAAAGATCCTCGTATTCAAGTCCTTCACATCCCTTGTGGGTCTGGATGCTTTTAAACGCTTCCTTCAGACTACGAATCTCCTTTGCAACATTCTCATCCATTTTTGCCCTTGCTTCCCTTTCTATCTCCTCATAAGGATCAACCTCTGGATGCTGCATGGCTTGCAATGGGGTAGTGAAAGGTTGAGCTTCCGCTACATATACTGGTGGCACATACTGCGTGTTATGGTTAGCAGTGTGTGGCAACGGTATGTGTTGGGTTTCTTGGTAGCTTCGGTTAAGTGGAGTGGTCTGGTTGAGTGGGATAGTTTGGATAACAGAAGGCTGAGGAATATATGGAGTGGAGAAGGGTAACGAATCGGCTTGTTGAAAGTTAACTTGTTGTGGGTTGGCTTGTTGCAGGTTATTTTGTTGCGGGATGGCTTGTTGTGGGTTAGTTAGTTGTGCGATGGCTTGTTGTGGATTACATTGTTGTGAGATGGTTTGTTGTAGGTTAGTGTGTTGTGGGATGGGGGGCGAATTAGTATTACTTGGATTGATTGTGTGAAGTGCAGGGTTTGAGGGAAAGGGTTGAGGGGCAGGCGAGTCAACAGGCGAAAAGGATGGTGGGATTGTCGCACTTGTTCTCTGTTCATGGGGAGGAGTGTAATGGACAGGTTGGTGAGATTTTGAAGTCGCTTAATTTCACTTTGCATGTTAGCCATTTGTTGCATCAATTGGGCAATGAGTTCATCAGCATTCCTTCCCTCCGAAGCCTCAGGTTCGTCTCTCGGAACGGTGATAAGTCTCAAGCCAGTCTGTTCAGATGCACATGAATCATTCATGTCGTTGGATGCTTGTGCCTTTGATCTTGTGAAGTATGGGTGATCCGCCAGTTCGCAGTCAACACGAATCAACCTTTGGGGAAATAGTCAAAATAAAAGAAAACCTTCAAAAATGACGAAAACTACGTTAGTATATTGTGCATGATTGCTACTTTAATAAAACAATATTAACATTTGACAAATAATGTTGAAAGAAACATATATTATATAGCAACAAATCACATAATAAAAGAGAAATCTAGCAATCATAGCGCAACCTATTATGCAGGGGACCTCTTTTGTGCCAGAGGTAGGCCTAACGCCAAATATTGGAGATTATGATAGAGTAATCCAAGCCATTAAATTGAGACACTTGAGTTTGGAAATAAAAGGTCAAGTTTCATTGAAATAACAAAAGCTAGTATATTGATGAGACAATAAACTGAAATACATAAAATATGACATAATGTAAAAACAATCCTAAGACTTGGCCTAGATCTTTTGCACTTGATCACGCTGGCAGCGGAAATGAAGATGATGGCCCGTCATTGCTAGGCCCTGCTCCCACATTCCCCAAATACTACATTATATTCGCCATTTAAGCCCATATCTCAGGAGTGACAACCATGGTCCCCAAGCGAGAATGTCTTATCCAAATTGTCTTCCCAATATCCTCGAAGCCTGGTTTACCTGCTGGGCTAGGATCTATGTTACCATAGTCTTATTGAAGCCACGCATGATATTCCGGGATACCTCCTGCCGGTCCAACCCCAATACTTATTGGATTAGATTAATATTATCCCATTTATTAAGAATCTGGCCAGCTCTAGGAACTCTAAAGTCTGGCCCAAAGAGGATTTCAGAACCACTCATATTAGCTTGGAGAGGTATTACTTGATCTAGACCGAACTGTCAAAGTACGCGTACTGGAGCGTATGGCTGGAGGCCCTTCAACCCAATAAGCTCGATATAGTAAAGTCTTCTACCTCTTATGTAGGCCGTGGTACATGATAGCAATGGGTATTTCCATTGGATTTGATCACCAGTGCGGGAAATCAAGAACTCATACCAATCATTAGTGTCGACTGGAGATACAAACAGTTTCATTCTTTCATAAAAACTATCAATTTTATTTGATTCACTGAAACATATGTCTGCCATATTTGGACGTTGGTAAAAATGCTCCATTGCCCACATCTGGAAGAGAAGATTGCAATCCTCAAAAAAATTTGTTTCACCTCTTTTACACTTTCCTAGAGCCCGAAGTATTTATGCTAAAATCATGGGAACCAAGGTGAGTTGCGCACCGCAACTCCTTCAAAAAGTGCTCGAGCCACAGAACATATGCAAGTACTGATCTTCCCGTATTCACGTGGGAATACCAAAGTCCCAAGTAAGGCAACAACAAATATAATGGGACGTCTAACTTGCCAATGGGCGGGAGTGCATGAGAATTCCTTCTTGAACAGGTTGTGACCATCTTGACGACCGTACCTCTCATACAAATAATCCAAAGAGACCCAGTTATTCTCGAAGCATCGGAGTTTCTTAGCGTTCTTCAACCCCAAGTAGCGGAGAAATTTCTTCCCTGATTGACTGTGTGGGATAATCTGACCTCTCCCTTGTTATTTCAAATTAGTGAAATAATTGATTTCTTCCAATGTGGGTGTGAGTTTAAAGTCCTTAAATTTGAAGACAACTCGATTTGGATCCCAAAATTGAAGTAATGCTCTAATCACATGTTTGTCGGGAGTGATCTAAAACAGTGAAGTGAGGAACCTCAACCTCCTCGTAACAGCCAGTCTACTACCAAGGTCCAAATCTTCTCACCACATCCTCAGCTTGCTTGGGACGCCACTGACCATCTTAATCTTGGGGATTTGGGGGACGAAATCCATCTTACCAAAAAAAAAAAGAAATGACTCCTAAACTCGACATGTCATGGTTAGGCTTGGATCCTTCTATCATTATCACGTTACACATAATATGCTTGTTGGTCGTTGTGTTATGAAACCCGTCGACAATTTGGTGGGCTTCCTAATTGTGGAGTCGATACCAAGGACCGACCCACCTAAGGTTTATGCATGCATGACTTAGATGGAATTGGTGGCATAGCTCTATCCTAAGTCTTCTAAGATTTGGCTTACTAGACACAAGGTTCCCGAGCGGACTACTCAAGTGAGAAGGCTACGCGGTCACCAGGAATTCGGACACCTCGCGCATATGCCAACTCTCCTAAATTTTGGGATTTTGAAAGAAATTTGCAGCTGCGCAAAACACACCTCGCGTGCACGTGTGATAGTGTGAATTTTCTGTAATTGGAGGAAATATGACCGGGATGACAGTTTTTTTAAAGAATGCAATAACATGTAATTACAAGAATTTACATAACAAAAATAGTTAAAGTAAATAACAAAAATTATCACACAAAAGAAATAGTTAAAGTAAATAACAAAAATTATCACATAAAAGAAATAGTTAAAGCAAATAAAGAGATAAATTGAAAAAATCACTTTTTTTTTTGTCATAAAACACATAAGAAGAACAACTAAAGCACAATAACTTAATTAACCTATGTTTGTTATGGTTAAGAACCTAAATGTCCCCAATGGAGTCGCCAAGCTATTATACCTCATGTTAAACGGGTCAAAGCGGAGTACAACATATTGGTAATTCCTAATTATTTAACTTAAGGAGTCGCCACCTAATTATTTTAACGGTGAATTAGGACACCTATTTTAACTAAGTAAATGCCCAAAATAAACTCCAATTTTAAAGGTCTTACTAACCTAATAAATTCTAGGTAAGGGCTCTAAATATCCTAATGGGAAGGTTTTAGGCATCTATTAGAATCCGTTAAATACGGTTACCGACCAAACTTAGGTTAATTAATTTAAAGCCGAATATACGAGAGTTATATAAAGTATATAAGACTATAATATATAAAATGAATAGTACCTCTTCAGTTAAATTAGTACAATAGTTAAACATTACTTTCAAAAGTAATCAGTCATGAATGAGTTTGAAAATCAGAGTTGCGCTAAACGAAAATTAAATCTAGCTAGCAAAATGTCATTTTAAAGATTGCTTCCCATACTGCTTAGAAAAGAAAACCTTGAGTACATATTTACATGAAAATCATTAGGACTACAAGTATTCACTAGAACACTAGTTTTAAAGCCTTTAAAGAAAAAGGGTACCATATTATACGTGATGTAGATTACTAATAGCTAAACATAATTTCATTACTAATCTAGTGGCCAAACTTTAGATTAATACAAAATGGTGTTAGTGATGAATTGATTAAAAACCAAATGACTCACAAATATTATTATTATTTTTAAAAAACTCACATTTACAAATGCTTAAGACGTCTTTATACTCCCCTTTTTTTATTTTTTAAAAGGAAACCATGTATCAAGTTGTGATTGAAATTTTGATCTTTTTAAACAATGCGAAAAGGACTAACTAAATTATTGGTTGAAAGTTAGGCCAAACAAAATCACTTTCTGGACATTGAGATCATCTTTAAACTTGAGACCAAGAATTCCATGCTAGTTAAAATTATGAATGCAAAATGTGACTTAAATCACCTATGAGAAAATCTTCCGAACTTGTCTAAAGAGCTAAACGAATACATGTAGAATAGGTGATACTAACTAATTAATTCCTTATTACCTCTAACTGATTAAGCTCTTGAATTATATCTTAACCGTAACAATAATTCTAGGTGAACAGACTGTGAATAAGCTACCCACTACACACTCAAAGGTCCCATAACAGATAGGGCAAATAAAGCAATTAAAAGAGATCGAAACAAAATAGCAGGAAGGCCTTTGTATAGGCTGTCCCAAAATAAGAGCCTTGGATATCTAAGATGTGATCCATTAGAGACACGAATTTGAACACGAGAGGAAATGCGGTGGTTGTGTCCTGATATAGCGGCCTCGTCGAGTCTTTTGTGAGACTCTTCATTGCTCCGGTAATTCATGCAAGATAGAAAAAGGAGAAAATAACGAGTTAGAAGATATTCTGTTACCCCTCAATAGTAGCGAGATGTCAAAAATATAACAGCAAATCCGTAAGCATTCATGATACAATTTTACAAATCCTCTAACGGAGTGCATAAATATTTTCTTCACTTGAAGTATAAATATTCTCCTTAGAACTACTATGTATTTCAAAGATTCCATTACTTAAAATAAGAAAAATCATAACCAGGATCTTCCATGAGAATAAAGTAAACAAAAACACATGATAGAATTATATTATTGGCTAACCGTAGCGATTTAACACCCTATTATGGCAAAGCTCTAAGCAATGCATCACCCCCCCCCCCCCCCCCCCCCACCTTTTTTTTTTTGATCGAAAGGATTATCACATATTTTTCACTAATAATAACATAGACATTTTAAGCCACAAGTACACAACATATATATAAGAAAAGGGATAACAACCATTAGTGCTATTTACCCCGGATTCGGGTAATCAATTTAATTTATAGGTGGGTATAGGATATGTGTTTTGTTCTTGATGTGTACTAGACAAGGAAAACAAAATATTTGAAGGTTAGTGATATATAGAGGTTAGTGAGAAACGTATGATACTTGATAGATGAAATGCACTAATCACAATGACAGGCGGCCTTGGCCGAATTAAATGATGGAAGAATTAGTATACAAGAGTTCCTCTATTACAAATGTTCTTGGAAAGTAAGAAGAGCCCAACCTCCTTAAGGGAGGTGGATATGCCCTATTTATAGCAGTGAGCCCATGGGCCTCATACAATATACATCTGATAAAATAACAATAAAAAGGACAGCCCCTGCACGGATTTGGTGGGATTGGACTGACGGCGCCGTCTGACACACGCATAGTTGGTGGCCGACCATGACGTGACACCACTGGTGCGCTTCAGCAACGGTCGTAACGGACCAACGGATACACGGGCAAACGGTGTCCGGATCAACGGTGATGAACCCTCGGGAAGAGTCCCCGAACCATCGGTGGGATAGAGACCGGACCAAAGGGCGCCTTTGCTCAGCTTCGATTAAAGCGCTTATCCGGGAAGGTGCGACGCCCACCATGCGAACTCCCGGCCCTTTTCTTCCTCCGATCCATAGTTTCTCCGGATATGACTCATATCCGGTTTTTACCGTAGACAGATAGCCCCCACACTTCCCGGGTCAACGATCCATCGGAGTAACGGGAAGTGGATGAATCATACAACCGACCTCCCGGATGGCCTACTCTTGTCTCCTTATTTTGGCGGGAATAGTTGCGTCATGCCTTTTCCTTCGACGGCCACGTGTCCTGCTCCGGATGGTCCGCTCCTGCCAACCGCCTTTTGCACGTCGTTTCGGGTCACTTCGCATTAATGATGGGGCACGTGGCGATCCCCGATTGGCCCTCCTCGATAACCGTTCCCCTCCTTATGCCTATATAAAGCCCCTCATCTCCTCATTTTTTCACTTTTACGATCTTCTCTTTTGTTTCTTCTCTCCTCTGCGTTCTACCTTAATCCTTTCTACAACAAATCTACTACCAAATCTTCGCTTATTTTTACGCGAAAGGGAGATTAATTCTGTCATCATTCTCGCCAACTGCCTTTTGCTCCAGTTGCTCTTCAAATCACCATTTCCTCCGTTTCCTTTGCATTATCTTCCGAAATTCCCTTCCCTTCATTTCTAAAATATGTTTGAAACCACTTCTCCTGAAATTCCCTCGATTTCATCCCCGAGGGCCGAGACTGTGTCTCCGACTAAACAAAGGAGCAACCCCGAGACCACGGCCTCAGATATTATACCGGCCAAATTTAACTTCAATAAAGACCTCAAGGCGGAAAAGCCCTCTGCCGTCTCAGACCGGGGTTACGACGTGAGGCGATATCCTTCTTCCATAACCGAGGATAAGCTTGACACAGTCCGGGCAGACTGCGGGTGGAACACACGCCCAGTGAGGGTTTTTGCACCCGGGCCGGACGAATCCATTACCGACCACCGGGAAGGGTTCTTGTACGTGTACTCTTATCCCTTTACCCTTAAACTCGACCCCCCGATTGATCCGGTCATACTGGATATATGCCGGACCTATGGTGTGACTTTGGCACAGATCGGCCCAATCGTTTGGAGGGTCGTTGCTTGCCTCCGGCTGCTGGCCAACAGAGCCGAGAAGGAATTCTCGCTGGGCCACCTAATACGTCTGTATTCTCCGAGAATATTCCGGGGCGGTGTCATAAAACTAACCAAGCGTAGCCGGAACCCGTTCTTCTCGAAGATGGATGAAGACCGGGACAGGGGATGGCTAGAAAGCTATGTCCGGGTAAAAACCGAGGACATAATCCCGGCCGCCCATCTACCTTTTCTGGAGAAGTGGAACGATAAGTGTAAGTTCGATCTTTGAGCAATCGTCCTTACTTGTTTAGCCGTTTTTAGTGTTGTTTCCTTATTGCCCTTTCCTTTTTTTTTTTGCAGCAAACAGATTTGTCCCCCCGGTCATTCGTGATCTGAGTGAATGGGTCACGACACTCCTCGGCCAGCTTCCCTATGAGGACCGAACATGGGCCCATTTGTCACGTGGTCGATGGATTGCTCAAAATCATGGTAACGTTTGACTTTTCCTCCGTTTTTATTGCATCTTTAGCCATTCGCGGTCGTCAGTTTTCTCAGCCCTGCCTATGCCTTTGTCGTTCAGGTTTGCCGAAGGGCTCGGTGGCATCCAGATCGGAGTCGGGGGTCGTTTCCCCTACTCCGGCGTCCGCGTTCGACACGGCGGGTTCTTCCCGTGTTCTTGCCGAAGTTGCCAAAAGGAAACGACCCTCCGAAAAGGGGGAGCCGCCCAAATGGAAGAAGGCAAAAGGTGTTTGCCCGGCCCCCGAGAGAAGGAGCGGAGCCCGACATCATAGTTCGGAGGGTCGACCCGGCTCCGTCAACGGCTTCAGTACCCGAGGAGACCGCCTCCGTTCCGCCTTTGCCTTCTGTCAACGAAGGTCTCTTGATTTCCGTTTTTCCTTCAGGTGCGGAAGAAATCCTTTCCCCGGCTCCTCTCCGGTCGGTTGACTTTGTCAACATTTCAGGCGAAACTTCTCCGGAAGATACTCCCCTGCAGAGGAGGAAAGGACCGGGGGAAACGGCTGTCACTGCAGCCGATCAAAGGATTGCCCCAGTCCCGGAGACCGAAGCCCCCATTCACGCACATCCGTCTCCCGACCATGAACCTGTTTCGACTGCGGAGCCCCCGGTCTTTGCCAGAAACATTGAGTCCACGCCATGTTCATCTACCCCGGCTCCGAAAGCTGAAGATTTTAAAGATATGTTTTCAACCACTCCTCCTGCTACCGGTGAAACTGCGGGTTTCGGACATCTGCCAATTCCTCGAGCCACGAGGCCGGCTAACTGACAGGCAGAATCTGGCTCTAGAGATAACCTGGTGACCATCTTCCCAGCCTCGAGCGTAGAACCAAGAAGGACTAGATCGGCCGTAATCACCGTCCCTGAGGATTGCGGCTTTCTATCGCGCCTGGTGGGAGTAGCAAGCTACTTACGGCCTCTTGTCTCCGACTCGGACAAGCGTAAAATGACCGGGGTCACCTGGCAGTGCCTTATGAACGAAGGCATGCACGCGGGCAACCGGGTAAGACCCTCAGCCACCCTTATACATCATCAGACTTTATGCTCACTTTGTTTGATTCTTCATGTTTGTTTTTCTTACAGAGTGTGATACTGGTCAATGAGGCCTTCTTCCGTGCCCAACACGAGATGGACGATCTTCGAGGCCAACTAGATGCCCAAGGCCGAGAAATGGAGAAATATAAGCATCTTCTCCGAGAAAGAGAGGAAGAGTTGGGTCGGGCGGCTGTTCTTGCCAACCTTCGTCCCGAGCTCGATGCGGCCAAGGACGAAAATCGTCGTTTGAAGAGCGAATTGGTCGCCATGACCGATTATAACCGAAGCCTCGAGACTGAGAAGATTGGCCTTAGCCGAGACAAAGCCCATTTTTCGTCGAGGCTGGACGAGCTGGAGACCACCGTATCCCAACTCCGGGGGGAACTGGATTTGGTGAAGGCCGATGCAGTGGGCCTAGCCGAGAGGAACCGGCTACTGGAATCTGACACCGCCCTGTATAAAGAACGTATGGGAGTTTTTGAAGGGAAAGCCGAGGAGCGGTCTCGGATATGTGAGGGCTTGAAAGCCGAGCTGGAGGAGGCGGTGAGCGCCAACGATGTTCTTAAGGCTGAGCTAGAAGCTGCTGTTCACATGAGGAATATTGCTGTGGCGAACCGAGCCGAGCTGGAGACTAAGTCAGCTAAAGCCGAGGCTGATTTAGAAGAAGCCTGGAAAGGCGTGGAGGCGGCCGAGGCTCATACTGCCATCGTCGCCGAGTACGAGAAGTGGAAGTCTCGACGGCTCACCCTCGAAGAAGCCGAGCACGGATTCTCCGATCTTCCGGCCCTGATAAAGCAGGCCAAAGGAATGGAGGAGGAGGCAAACCACGCCCTCGGGTCCGATTCAGACGATTCCGAGAGAACCGAGTCCGATCATTCTGTCTCCAGTCATCTAACATAGGATTTTTACTTGGCTTTTGCCTTTGCTGGCTTTTTGACCTTTGATGTGAAAGTGTTCTTTGTAAAAGTACCTTTTGTATATATGAAAGTTGCACTTTTCTTGTTTCTTTATTTGTGTGCTCGTTTTTATTTTGGTTTGAATTATCGGTCCGTTTTTCGGACAAGATGACCCGTAGTCATTGATTAATTCTGCCCGTAGGGCCTACTAAGATGTTTTGTGACGTCGGATCTTTCCGTGCCCGTGATAGGCGCCTCTTTAGGACCGGCATTTTTGTGACCGGTTCGTAATGACCTCGTTGACCTTGTCGAATTTCGACCACAGTGCCTGGTGTAGGGCGTATAAATTGAACAACGCCGAAATACGACCAATGCCATGGTCTTTGTATTGTAAATGTTCGTACATATGAGAATTTTTATTTCTTGTATCTTTGCCGTAGCAAACACTAAATGGGACACGATTCATTATGATCGTTTGGTCCTTACATCGAAGGCGATGACCGGTGGCCAGCCTTTATTTTTGCCGTGGCAAATGCTGAATGGGACACGATTCATTATGATCGTTAGGTCCTTACATCGAAGGCGATGACCGGTGGTCAGCCTTCGTTTTTGTCGTGGAAAATGCTGAGCTTCTTCGTTTCTCTTTATCGTGGCGTGCTTCGATGTGGGTGTTGTGCCCCCCCCCCCCCTAACACTTATCCGAGCTTCGAGGTCGGGTGAGTGTTATCAAGCCCCCACTCGGAAGGTGTGACCTCGTGTGTCCGAGTGCTGGCCCTTTATCTTTGTTGCGTAGCACGTTGTACTTGTTGCCTCATTAAAAACCTCATCGGAAAATCCATTTCGGGACAAAACCGCACTAAGGAAAAGAGTGCAACACGTGCTTTCAATCCTAAATTTCTAATTTTGTGCTGTCCTTGATTTCCTGCAAAAGAAAGATACGGTTAACAAAAAGCATGTGGGAAGATCATACCTTAGCAGTAATATCTTTTTAGATGGGCTATGTTCCAGTTGTTGCGCAGGCATCGCCCATCCATGGACTCCAGCTGGTATGATCCTTTGCCCGTTACACCGGTTACCCTGTACGGTCCTTCCCAGTTTGGTCCTAGCTTTCCTTCGTTGGGGTTCTTTGTATGTAATGTGATTTTTCGAAGCACCAAGTCCCCCACTTGAAAATGCCGAAAGTTGGCTCTTCGGTTGTAATACCTTTCCATCCTCTGTTTTTGTTCCGCTATGCGGACCGACGCTCCTTCGCGTAGCTCATCCGCGAGGTCGAGCTTTACAGCCATAACCTCCCCGTTTGATTCTTCGGTGGCATATCTGAAGCGGAGGGTCGGTTCGCCAACCTCCACGGGGATGAGGGCTTCGGCTCCGTAAACCAATAAGAACGGGGTTTCCCCCGTGCTTGATTTGGATGTGGTTCTGTAAGCCCAGAGCACCTCCGGGAGTATTTCCCTCCAATTATGCTTCGATGCCTCAAGTCTCTTCCTCAGATTTTGGATTATAGTTTTGTTCGTTGATTCTGCCTGCCCGTTTGCACATGGGTGATACGGGGTTGACACGATTTTCTTGATCTTCAACCCTTCGAGGAAACTGTTGACCTTGCCACCCACGAACTGGGGGCCATTATCACAGGTTATTTCAGACGGGATGCCGAAGCGGCAGATGATGTGGTCCCATATAAAGTCGATGAATTCCTTTTCTCTTATCTTTTCGAAGGCCTGCGCTTCAACCCATTTAGAAAAATAGTCAGTCATAAACAAAATGAAACGGGCCTTACCTGGTGCCCGAGGTAATGGACCAACAATGTCCATTCCCCACTTCATGAAAGGCCAAGGTGAGATGACCGAATGCAGCAACTCCCCAGGCCGATGAATCATCGGAGCATGCTTCTGACACCCGTCACATTTTTGGACAAAATTTTTCGTGTCCTCGTCCATCCGGTTCCAGTAATAACTGGCCCTGACGATTTTCCGAACCAAAGCTTCTGCACCGGAGTGGTTTCCGCAGGTCCCCTCGTGCACCTCTCTTATCACATATTCCGTTTCACCGGGGCCCAAACACTTAGCTAAAGGGCCGAGGAAGGACCGTCGATACAGTTGACTATCCACCAAGCAAAAGCGGGCAGCCTTGGTCCGCAGCGATCGTGACTCCTTCGGGTCCTTTGGGAGCTTCCCCTCACGCAGGTAGTCGATGTACTTATTGCTCCAATCCCAGGTCAAGCCCATTGTGTATATTTCGGCGTGCCCGGTTTCTATGGCCGTGTTTGATAAGTGCACCGTTGCCCAGAGGTTGATTTCCTCCCCCTCAACCGAGGAACCCAAGTTTGCTAATGCATCGACTTCGCTGTTCTGCTCCCTCGGTATGTGCTGCATGGTCCACTCTTTAAATTGATGAAGCACCACCTGCGTTTTTTCGAGGTACCGCTGCATCCGTTCGTCCTTTACCTCGAATACGCCGTTCACCTGGTTCACGACCAGAAGCGAGTCGCACTTTGCCTCTATTGTTTCGGCTCCCATGCTTCGAGCCAATTCCAAACCTGCAATCATAGCCTCATACTCGGCTTCATTGTTAGTCAATCTAGCAGTTCTAATGGACTGTCGGATGACCTCCTCGGCCGGGGTCCTAAGGACAACCCCAAGGCCGGAACCTCTAAGATTCGAGGCCCCGTCCGTATGTAGAGACCAAATGCCCGCGGTCTTTCCCGAGGTCAGCAAAAGTTATTTCTCGACCTCGGGGACCATGGCCGGGGTAAATTCTGCCACAAAATCGGCTAAGATTTGGGATTTGATGGTCGTCCGAGGTTTGTACTCGATATCGTAACCGCTAATTTCTATAGCCCATTTTGTTAACCTACCGGATAACTCAGGTTTATGCATGATGCTTTTTAAAGGGTAAGTGGTTACCACACATATGGGGTGACATTGAAAATAAGGTTTGAGCTTTCTGGAAGCGCTTACCAATGCTAAGGCCAGTTTTTCCAAATGGGGATAACGGGTCTCCGCATCCCCCAAAGTTCTACTTACATATTAGATAGGGAATTGCGTACCTGATTCTTCTCGGACTAAAACGCCGCTTACCGCCATTTCGGAGACTGCTAAATAGAGGAAGAGTGGCTCATCGGACTTCGGCGTGTGCAGCAACGGGGGGCTGGATAAAAATACTTCTTCAATTCCCTCAGGGCTTCTTGGCACTCCGACGTCCAAACGAAGTCGTTCTTCTTTCTGAGCAAAGAGAAGAAACGGTGACTCCTGTCCGAGGACCTCGAAATGAAGCGACTCAGCGCCGCTATCCGCCCGGTGAGCTTCTGTACCCCCTTTATGTTGTTCACGACCTCGATGTCCTCGATGGCCCTGATCGTATCCGGGTTGATTTCAATTCCCCGGTTTGACACCATGAATCCCAGGAACTTACCAGACCTGACGCTGAAGGCACATTTCTCGGGGTTGAGCTTCATGTTGTATCTTCGGAGTACATCGAAGGTTTCCTGCAAATGCTTTAAATGGTCCTCTGTTTCCAGGGACTTAACAACCATATCGTCAACATAAACTTCCATCGTGTTTCCTATTTGTTCTTCGAACATCCCATTAACTAGGCGTTGGTAAGTTGCACCGGCGTTTTTT
The DNA here is from genome assembly GCF_019175385.1 of Lycium barbarum. Classification (NCBI taxonomy): domain Eukaryota; kingdom Viridiplantae; phylum Streptophyta; class Magnoliopsida; order Solanales; family Solanaceae; genus Lycium; species Lycium barbarum. The sequence goes on from NW_026843418.1 coordinate 86,028, forward strand.
AATCCGAAAGGCATGACGTTATAACAGTAAGTCCCATAACGGGTGATGAAGGATGTTTTCTCTTGGTCCTCCAGGTGCATCCGGATCTGGTTGTACCCGGAGTAAGCATCGAGAAAACTTAACATTTCGTGCCCGGCCGTCGCATCGATCATTCTGTCGATGTGAGGCAATGGAAATGAATCCTTCGGGCATGCCTTGTTTAAATCCTTATAATCGACACACATTCGAAATTTATTACCTTTTTTGGGCACCACCACCACGTTAGCAAGCCAATCCGGGTATTTCACTTCCCGGATGGAACCTATATTCAAAAGCTTCATTACCTCGTTTTTCACGAAGGCGTGCTTTGGCTCTGACATGGGCCTCCTTTTTTGCTTGACCGGGGGAAACTTCCCATCCAAGCTGAGTTTGTGTCATGCTATTTCCGGTGATATACCTGTCATATCTATATGCGACCATGCAAAGCAATCGGCGTTAGCTCGAAGAAATTCAATTAACTTACGCCTGAGCTCCGGGGTGAGCCCCGTGCCCAGGTATACCTTTCTGTCCGGTAAGAACTCAAACAAGATGATCTGCTCCAGCTCCTCCACGGTTGACTTGGTCGCGTCCGAGTCATCCGGCATGACAAAGGATCTGGGCATCCCGAAGTCGTCCTCCTCGTGCACTGGACCCGGTCCAGTGTACTTCAGTTGCTATTGGGGGACCTCCCCTCTGGTTGTACCCTTCTCTTCCTGAGCCGGCTTCTCGGGCGCGGAAGCCGCCTCATCTACTGCGAACATTTCCTTTGCTGCGGGCTGCTCGACCCGGATGGTTTTCACCCCCTCCGGAGTGGGGAATTTCAACAACTGATGCAGTGTTGAGGGAACCGCCTTCATACCATGTATCCAAGTTCTGCCCAATAACGCGTTATATTTCATGTCCCCTTCGATCACATAGAACATCGTTTGTTGAATGGTGCCATCCACATTTACGGGCAACGAGATCTCTCCCCTCGTGGTTTCACTTGCCATATTGAACCCGCTTAACACTCGGGCCACTGGTACGATCTGACCGAGCAGTCCCAGCTGTTCAACCACTCTCCATCGGATGATGTTGGCCGAGCTACCTGGGTCAACCAAAATACGTTTGACCTTAGTTTTAAAGACAAGTACAGAAATTACCAACGCATCATTGTGGGGTTGGATGACGCCCTCCGCGTCTTCGTCATTAAAGAAGATAGATCCCTCGGTCGAATGACCTCGAGTGCGCTTCTCACGAACAATAGAAATCTTCGTCCGCTTCATTACCGGCCCTCGAGGGGCGTCAATCCCCCCCACTATCATGTTGATTGTATGTTGGGGTTGATAGGTTCGGGCCTTTGATGAGATTCTCTTTCCTTATAATGATTTTTGGCCCGCTCGCTCAGCAGATCTCGGAGGTGGCCATTTTTCAATAACCGGGCTACCTCCTCTCTCAATTGGCGGCAATCCTCGGTTCTATGACCGTGGGTTCCGTGATATTCACACACTACGGTCGAATCCCGCTCACCCGGGTCCGACCTCAATGGTTTAGGCCATCTTACATCGGGGACACACCCAATAGCCGAGACAAGTCCCGAAGTACTAACGTTGAAGTTGTACTCCGAAATTTTTGGCGGAACCTTATTACTGGCGGAACTTCCGGCATCGCTCCTAAACGAGAGTCCCCGACTGTTCGACGGGCGTTCAACCCGCTTGCTGCCCCGTCCAGAGAAATGGCTTGGACTCTCGACTAATTTTTCTGACCTGACATTTTGCCTCTCCGAATGTGGATATGGCCGGAATCTTTCTTTCGATGATTCAGACTTCATTTCGTATCCCTTCCTTGGTGCCTCGAAACCTTTATTTACTTTGATCCTTACCGGTGGGAGCTCGAATTGATCATCCTCCACCCGAATCTTTGACTCATACCGATTGTGGACGTCGGCCCATGTTACGGCCTCGTATTCTAGCAAACTTTCTTTCAATTTGGCCGAAGCCACCGAACTTAGCATGTTGAGGCCCTTTGTGAAAGCCTGCGCGGCCCACTCTTCTGGCACCGGGGGGAGTTCCATCCGCTCCCTCAGGAACCGGGTGACGAACTCCCGCAGTAGCTCGTTGTCCCTTTGGGTTATCCGGAAAATATCAGCCTTACGGGCTTGCACCTTTATGGCACCGGCATGGGCTTTGACGAAGGTGTCGGCGAGCATTTCAAAAGAAGTGATCGAATGCTCGGGTAGATGGTCGTACCACGTTAATGCCCCCTTCGATAGAGTCTCTCCAAATTTTTTCAACAATACCGACTCTATCTCATCTTCTTCCATATTGTTTCCCTTTATAGCACAGGTGTATGAGGTCACATGCTCATGCGGGTCCGTGGTGCCGTCGTATTTCTGAATATCCGACATCTTGAATCTCTTCGGGATCAACTTGGGGGCCGCACTCGGAGGAAAATGCCTTTGAATATACCTTTTTGAGTTTGGCCCTTTTAGCAAAAGTGGAGCCCCCGGTATCTAATCCACCCGAGAGTTGTACGTCTCGACCCTCTTTTCGGTGGAATCCACTCGCTGCGCCAAAGTTTCGAGCATCCTCAGAACCTCGGTGGAGGAACCGGCCCCAGAATCATTACTCTCGACCACCCGTGGCTCGTTCCTTCCGATTTCCGCTGTACCCTTAGCTTTTTCAGGCCCAGCTTCACCCTTTCTGCTCTGCAGTTGGGCAATCGCTAATCCTTGCTCGGCGATTGCCGCCCTTTGTTCCTGCAACATTTCAAAGATTAATCGCAGGTTAATGCCATCGTTTGGTGCGTCCGGTTCTCTCCGGCCCCTATCCCGGGACAATGTAACGGAATGATGAGTGTTTAGGGGGTCGGTTGCCGGTGGGAGGGCGTTCTCTTGATCTACGGTATTTTGCCGGTTGAGTCCTTTCCTTGAATCAACGGGGTTCGGATCAGCGGGGTTCGGCAATGCCCGCAGTCCGCTCCCTTCGTTTTCCGCCACGATCTCGACATTATTGACATGACCGGATTGCTCGACATCAGCCATTTGGACCGTTTTCACAGAGATGGGTAGGGACGTTTTTGGCTTTGATGAATATGGTAGAAATCAAGGCCAAAGACCACTATTATCCTAGCCCCACGGTGGGCGCCAAACTGTTTACCCCGGATTCGGGTAATCAATTTAATTTATAGGTGGGTATAGGATATGTGTTTTGTTCTTGATGTGTACTAGACAAGGAAAACAAAATATTTGAAGGTTAGCGATATATAGAGGTTAGTGAGCAATGTATGATACTTGATAGATGAAATGCACTAATCACAATGACAGGCGGCCTTGGCCGAATTAAATGATGGAAGAATTAGTATACAAGAGTTCCTCTATTAAAAATGTTCTTGGAAAGTAAGAAGAGCCCAACCTCCTTAAGGGAGGTGGATATGCCCTATTTATAGCAGTGAGCCCATGGGCCTCATACAATATACATCTGATAAAATAACAATAAAAAGGACAGCCCCTGCACGGATTTGGTGGGATTGGACTGACGGCGTCGTCTGACACACGCATAGTTGGTGGCCGACCATGACGTGACACCACTGGTGCACTTCAGCAACGGTCGTAACGGACCAACGGATACACGGGCAAACGGTGTCCGGATCAACGGTGATGAACCCTCGGGAAGAGTCCCCGAACCATCGGTGGCATAGAGACCGGACCAAAGGGCGCCTTTGCTCAGCTTCGATTAAAGCGCTTATCCGGGAAGGTGCGACGCCCCCCATGGGAACTCCCGGCCCTTTTCTTCCTCCGATCCATAGTTTCTCCGGATCTGACTCATATCCGATTTTTACCGTATACAAGTGCAATATTAAAGCAGCTTGCAGGGAATTAGAAAAATATAAGAAATTAAGATAGAACTTGAAATACGAGTAGAAATCAAAATGGGATTCAATTTCATTTCTTGCCACGAAGATCACAGATATAGCTTTTTCATCATCTTGTTGTTATTTTCTTCATTTTCACCAATTAACTTAGAAATGCCCCATGCAGCAAAAGCCACACCAACTGCAACAACATCTAATGTTGTTACTATTTCACTTGTTTTCTCATTTTCTTCTTTTTCTAACACTTGCTTGTTCTTTGACGACCAAGAATCGTCGCCTTCTTTGCTCATTTTGTGTTAACAATTTTTTTTCTGAGTAGGATTTTTTTTTTTGCCAAAAAGTATATGAAATCAGTCTTCAGGTACATTTATGATCTTATTTCTAGTTCTTCTTTATTTTACTTCACTTAAATTGTACACACATTCAAGCAGGTAGGAAAGTCGCATATTTTAACATATTCAACGACGAAACAAATCCCAAATTATACTCATCTCGAACAAAGAACAAATAAACAAGAATAGCAGGAAACGAATATATCTAACGTGAGCTTCCGTAAAAGAAAATAACAGCCCATACTTTGAGTTAATCTTCTTAGATTAAAATCATTTTGAAGAGATAAAAGGTACCTAAAGTTGTAAATGATTCATGCCTTGCAACTTCACACACCAGAATCAAAGTTAAGCTAAAATACTTAGAAAATGACATCAACTAAGCCATGTTGCACTTTGAACAAAGCAGAAAGCAGAGCCACAAATATTAAGCACAGAGAACAGCAACATAACAAAAAAAATAGAAAGACTAAGCGAATTACTAAACATAAAAGCCACATCTCTAGTAGTGAAAAAATAATAATTTCAATCGCATAAACAGAGACGAAAAGGATCAGATTTTACCTGCTTTAGGTGCAGTGAACTAAGGCTTTTAAGTCTTCAGATCTACTCCTCTTTGAACGAGATGGAAACAGACAGACCAAAACTAAACTAAAGAGAAACTAGGATTTCAACTTTTGAGTAAAAAAAAAAAAATTGAGATTGAGCAAGGTTAAAAAAGTGACTTTCAGATGCGACTAAAAACTTAGGGTAAAGAGGAGGTGGCTCTCCAAGAAACATTGTTCAAATGAACTCCAAATGCTAGTATATATAGGACGAAAATAGGGTTTTAGATTTTTGGGCAGGATTTTGAAACGTTAAGGTTGGGAAATTCAAATAAAAATTTTGACCTCTTCTGCTAAGGCCAGCGACGATTACAGAAATATTCACCAAAAAGGTGGAGCAAACTTTGGCAATTCTGATTTTATCTATCAAAATAGCATGAGAATTTTGAAAAAGTCAAGGTTGCTGGAATAGTCCAAAATTGTTGACAGTGGGTTAAATAAGAATGGAATGGAATTCAGAGAGTGAATTGGAGCTTTAAGAACCTTACTCGTAATGGTGGGAGAGCGATGAAGATATTGCACCGAAATGGAGTAGCAATTCTGACTTTGAAAATATTGAGGGAAGGTCTTTATCAAAAATAGAGGAAGGTTGCTGAACGACATCTTTTGTGGAGACAAATACGCTTAGGTATAGTCTTAATTCAAGAGAAAGAATTAAATGGGCTAATTTGGTTGATGGGCTGGTCATTTGAGTTGGGCTAGCCGAATTTGAATGGAGGCAGATGGGCCATTCTTTTAAGGGTTGAAATTTGAATAGGTATTGCTTGTTGGCCTTCGCTCCATTCTTCCTTTAATTTCTAGGCCTCTAAATGTAAAAATGAAAAGATGCTCTCTAGTTCACTATACATTAACACGTGCTAAAATATTACTTAATATAAAAATATATTACTAGTACTCAAATAAAAATAAAATTATATTATATCGTAATGATTGCGCGATAACATTTATAAAGTTTAGAAGTAAGTAAATGCTATCGTCTAATTGTATAAAATAAATGTGATGCGTAAGATGTTAAAAGTAATCATGACGATTATGATTAAGTGATGGCAAAATAATAATAATAAAAAATAATAACGGTAATAATAATGATAATAGGCGGTGACTATAGTTGGATAATAAAAATGACGATATTAATAGAAAGCATATAATTGTAATAAAATATAAATAAATATTTTGGAAGAAAGGCGAGACACAATTTGGTGTCAACACCCAATACTAGGTCAATCTGCATGGTTCTTCGCGAACCAATAACATTTGTGGATTCAAAATCACAACACAACAAAAACAATTAAGGAATTACAATACATGACCGTTGAAATGTAGAAAAAGTACGAAAAGGGGGAAGATAATACCTCGTTTGGGTTGAACCGTGGTGGGTTTGGTTGAGAAATGGAAGAGCAATAAATGCTCTTGCCATTCTCAGCCATGCCGAGTCAACACCAAGCATCGAGGGCCCGCAATCTTTGCCGTTTTAGGCATATAACTTAATGAGAGAGAGAGAGAGAGAGAGAGAGGAGTAAGGCGCGTCTAGGGTTTCCCCAAAGAGAAACCCTCTTTCTCTTTCTTAAGGGTCATTTGTTTGTAAAAAATGAAAATGAAAAGAGGGGTTCTCCCTTTTTTACACATAATTGGGCCGGGTCAGTCCTTATCGGACTGGGCCTAGTCAAATTAAAAAAAGAAAAGGGAGGGGGATTTTATATATACACTCGTATATACATGATATACATATACACATGATACACATGTATACACATGTATATCTGTGTGTGTGTATATATATATATATATATATATATATATATATATATATATATATATATGTGGTCTTAACACTTGTTTTAATAAATGGTCATAATTAAGAAAGCTAATTAATTTTACCCTTCAATCATAGCCAAATACCATTTAATTAACCAAATAGACAAACTAATGAACACTATTAATTACGCCACAAACTCAAGTTTGCAATTATGACCTCAATTGGTTCAGACCATGAAATTGGTTATTTCTATTGCGGCCATAATTAACTAATTGTCCACTTGATTGAATTAAAGGCATGCCTAATTACATAAGGAGTTTTAATTGCAATTATGACCTTAATTGACTTAAACCATGAAATTGAACGTTTCAATTATGGCCATATTTAATCTAATCAACCAATTTAAGGTTTAGTTTTACAAAAATGATCTCAATTGACTTAAGCCATGAAATTAGGTATTTCGATTAAGGCCATAATTAACCAACAATTGATTATTTCAATTGTAGCCGCAATTAATCATACAACAAACAATTTATGAATATAGCCACAACTAAGCATTTAATTAACTATGATTAGGCTAAAAATTGCACAAATGCTAATTGATTATGCAGGATCGAGAATTGAGAGGTAAAATGAATAACTTATTTAATTAATCAAATTTCTTGAATTAAATGGAGTGAAATACTTGCTAATTAAACCTTCAATAATTTTAACAATTAATTAAATAATTGTTTTAAATTATTTTTTGACTGAACTTGGCAAATGCTTCATGTTAATTATTAAAATATGCAAATTATTTTCTAGATGATTTATAACATATATTTGAAGATATTTTGCCAAATGACATGGCAAAATATTATCGAAACAATTTTGTAAAATCATTTTGACTTACAGAAAGAGCATATTTCACTCCGTTTGATATCCACGAACTCTGAGTAATTAAAATAAATTATGGGAGATCAAAAATTAGGTGTCAACAACTGCCCCTTCAGTGCTCGGGGATGGCGGGACCACTCCTAAGCAACGAAATTTGACCAACCCTGATTTTTGACTGACCAATCTTCAAATTACCTCTCTTTTTTATGCGATTTTCAAAATATATGGACGGACCCTAGTCGATGGGTTGCATACATATCTCAGATTACATGAGAATTCAGGCTAGTTGTAGTTCAATTCGATTAGACTTCTCAATGCAAATCTAAGCAAATTTCGAATTTCTCGGTTGTTGAAACTGAGAAGTCCGGAGTAATTGGTTGGAGTGTGACTGACTCTCTGGTATTGAGTCTGGCTACATATCCCTAGTCATAAAAATCAAGTTACTTGTAGTTCAACTCGATAGGAGGAAAAGGGTATCCCTTATGTGGGAATGCCTTTGTGTGTGCCGGTGTGCGCCTGAATGGTTGTAGGAAAATTCAAAAGAAAGCAAGTTTGTATGGTTGAGCATAAGGTGGAGCGATCTTCCAAATACTGGCCGGATAGCTTGACTCTCATGGCACCCTATGTCGACCGGCTGCGTAAGAAAAAATTCCACATTTACTCCGCATGCGTCTGAATTTGGTCTGATGAGCCTGCTCTTCTTCCTGAGGGCTACTAAACCTGCATTTCATTTACTGGGTAAAATTTTGGTGGACTCCTTGGTCCTGTTTTCACTTTTTACCATTCGGTGTGTTTTTGCTGACATCTGCTTGGTATTGTTTGTAAAGTGCGACCTTCGTGGCGCTGCTTGAAATTAAATGACCATCTTGGTCCTGTGTTATTATCTTTGACCACTTTACATGGTTTTATGGCCCTCGCGCCAACTTTATATGAATGGCCCTTATGGCAGTTTGATATGAATTGCCCTCGCAGCATGTTTAAATGAATGACCCTCGGGGCAGTTTGTACGAATGGCCCTCACGGCATGTTTGAATAAATATCCCTTATGGCAGTTTGCATGAGTGGCCCTCACAGCAATGTTTGTATGAATGGCCCTTGTGGCATGTTTGTATGAATGGCCCTCGCGGAAGTTTATATGAATGGCCCTCGCGGCATGTTTGCATGAGTGGCCCTCGCAGCAATGTTTGTATGAATGGCCCTCTCGGCAGTTTGTATGAATAGTTCTCACGGCATGTTTGTATGAACGGCCCTTGCGACAATGTTTGTATGAATGGCCTTCGTGGCATATTTGTATGGATGGCCCTCGCGGCAATGTTTGTATGGATGGCCCTCGCGGCAATGTTTGTATGGATGGCCCTCGCGGCAATATTTGTATGAATAGTCGTCGCGGCAGTTTGTATGAATGGCCCTCGCGGCATGTTTGAATGAATGACCCTCGTGGTATATTTGTGTGAATGGCCCTCGCAACAATATTTGTATGAATGAACCTCGTGACAATATTTGTATGAACGACCCTCACAGAAATGTTTGTATGAATGGCCCTCGCGGCATGTTTGTATGAATGGCCCTCACAGCAGTACAAATGACAGACATGGCCCCTTTGGCTAAATCATCTTTCTTTCGATATTTATGTTCGGCTATGACCCTCACGGTCAAATGTGCTATTTGCTCTATTATGACCTTTTGGCCTGATGTTTTCCCTTGTGGCATTTTGGTCATTTTGTAGCCGTTGTGGCTAGATATTTTCCCTTGTGGCGTTTTGACCCTTTTGTAGCCCTCGTGGCTTGATATTCACCCTTTTAGATCCCTTTATAGCCCTTGTGGCTAGATATTTACCCTTTTAAATACTTTTATAGTCCTCGTGGCTATATATTTGCCCTTGTGTAATTTTGATCCTTTTATAACCCTCGTGGTTAGATATTTGCGCTTGTGGAATTCTGATCCTTTTATAACCCTCGTGGTTAGATATTTTCCCTTGTGGCATTTTGATCCTTTTATAAACCTCGTGGTTAGACATTTGCCCTTGTGGCATTTTGATCCTTTTGTAGCCCTCGTGTCCTTTGGGCCGCTGTAAACCCTTTCTCCAGTGACAGCTACGATCTCGTTGGTGACTTTATCTTTTCCTGCATACAAAAATAAGGTTAGAAAAGTGGGTCATCCTCTTGACGACATGGAGACCTGCATCAACAAGGTGTTAGTTTCCTATAAAGTTGATCCATGTCACTACCCCTGGCTACATCTTTGGTCTCGCTAACTCCCTTGGGTTCAATCCTCTCGGATTCGGTATCGAAAGATGAATTTATCTTATCATAGAAAAAGCATTTTTCGTAATTTGTTGATCATGAGTTGTTTATTTGTGAAAGAAATACATATTTTTTTCAAAATTGTTTAAGTTAATTGTCATGACTTATGCTTGTGAATGAGAAAGCATTCCCTTCTCCGCTACTTTTGATAGCTAACACTCCCTGTTTCTTGCGTGGAATTTTTTAGATTCTCTAAAAAATTCTTCCCCAGTTTACCTATTTGCTTGGCGAACTCTCATGCCGAGTCTTGAATGTAGTCTAATTGATTAATCCTTTTTGACTTGTTAGGAGTGAGAAATTTTGAGATCTTCTCAAAATATCTGCCTCAGTTTGAGACTCTGGATTGACCGACTCTTGCGACGGACTTGTTGGAGGAATTTACTCTAGTTGGGCATGTATGGCAATCTCTTCATGCCAATTCTAAGTTCTCCTTAGAATCCTATCTCTGAGGGTTCCTATGGCTTTCTTGGTTTTTCATTTGGTACGACCGAACTCAAAGAGCGCCTACGTATCCTATCACAGCGTGAATCAGGTCAAGCGTAGTTCGGAATAAAGTAATTGAGTTTTGAGTTTTACTAATAATGCAACCGGGTCCTAAATGGACTGCCTTCGTATCCCACTGTGGGGAAGTCGGGTCATCGCGTAGTTCATATTACCAGGAAATCAGCTAGTTTTTTCTGTCTATTACAAACGATTACAAGCAAATAAATAACTTATACAATTTGAAAAGCGTGCCTTCACACGTAGTATCACTTGATTGTGTCTGAGTTGATTGTCTGGGGCCACTTCTTCCGGTCCATTTCTGATAGCACCACTTGTAACACCTCGTATCTTAGAACTCATGTTAGACTCGTATCGTTAGAGTTTTAGCGAAAAATTTGAAAGTTTGTACGTCTTACGAAAGTGGTTGACCAGCCTACTTCGGGTACCCGTAACTCCTTGATTAGTTGATAATTTAAGAAAACTTAAAGCATTAAACTTGTAGTCCTTTGAAATATCTTTCCAACAGTATCTTGTGGAGCTCAAACGGAGCTCTGTGCTAAGATTTATCCCTGTTTTACTAATGCTGGTCGGAACAAAATTTTCAGATTTTGAGTTACGTTTTTTAGCCTTTTCCTACTCTAATTGGGACTCCCTATTTATTATTTTATGATGCAAAAACGTCCATAACACTATTATAAACCCTAATAGACTATTATTTTTCTCTCTACCTCCATCCCTAAAGAACCTAGACACTTCAATCTTTCAAGAAACTCATTCTTGCCTTCAAGAATTTGGTTTGACAATCTAGTTTCCAAAGGTTTCCTCCAAGGTAAATATTCTAATCAAGAACCTTTGTATTCTACAAGATTTATCATTTATAAAGACTAGAATAAATTCATCCATCCCGTTACCCTATAAAAATCAAGAGTGGTAAAAAGTTGGAGAAAACTCTAGTATTTTTCTGTTGAGTTTCATTCCAACCAGCCATATTAATTTGGTGTTTTCTGATAATCTAACCGTTGGATTGAGCCCAAATTTTAACTGAGTGTTCATAACACATAAGTATAAAATATGAAAGGTAAAGATTGGATTTGGAGGTCCGGAGAAGTACCCTTTGAGCCACGAGCAGTAGCTATAAAAATTAGTGAAAACTCTTCTCAAGGTTTCAAATTCAAAGCTTTTGGAATTATTCTTCAAAGATTCAGAATTTTCTTCAAGTTTTGGAGAGATTAAGGTATGTAGAGTTACTATCTACATGTGGAAACATCATTGTTCTTCCCCACGCCTCATAATCCATAAATTATGATTCTTTACGAAAACTAGGGTTTCTATACCATGCTCATGATAGCCCTAGGTTCATGTCCATGATTATATTATGTATGAATTGTTATAATTCCATCATTTAGTTCTTAATATTTCTTTATGATTATTAAGAATCTGTCTGTAATCTATGAAAAACCCATATATCTCATTCCATTGGTTCATGCATGCTAGTTTATGATATATTATGCTATTTTCAAGAAAATACTATACATGTTTTACAAGTTCATGAAAGCAAGCTATAATTTATGATATCCATGTACAAGCAAGCTATATTCATGAAAACCATGGGCAGCAAGTGCCACTTATTTTACATGTTCATGTTATTGGGAGTTGCTTTAATTACCGAAGAGGGCTTCAGATAGCCTGAAACTACGTAGCCACCGTAGGATGAGGATCGCTCCACCCATGTCCCGGACAATCTCTCATAATGACTGGATCCTTTCATGTTTTATTAAATCTCATGTTCCCTGGCAAGGACTGAGTGTTCTGCTGGCGGGACGCATACACCAGACCATGTATCGGTTATAAGTTATTGCTCTCCCTACTTATGATATTTTTACCATGTTTTATACATATACATATATATATATATATATATATATGTGTGTGTGTGTGTGTGTGTGTGTGTGTGTGTGTGTATGTATTCATGTTCATGACCAAGTTTCAGTTTCACTTTTAGTTCTTATCATTATTATCTTATGTCCCATGTTATTTCATTCAGTTGCTTTACATACCAGTACATTCAAAGTGCTGACGTCCCCTTTCTATTGCCCGGGGGCCAGCATTTCACGATGCAGGTACGGACTTACAGGACGACAAATGTACTCTATAGGATCATCGACGTATCAGCTTTTGGTGAGCCCCATCTTATTCGGGATTTAGTCATTATTTACTTTTATGACAATTATATATTTAAGGTATGCTGTGGGCCTTGTCCCAGTAAGTATGTTTAGCATTTCAGACTCATGTTAGAGGTTTCATAGACTAGTCAGTGTGTCATGTCAGATACCCAGAGTCGTGTATCCATCTTTGGCTCAATTTATGATATTTCCGCATTAATGTTTTAAACAAGTATTTCATTAAATATTATGACATATCGTGTTTTATAAATGCTCATCACATTACATGTTATATTCCGCTCATGTTATGCTTCATGATGATTCATCAAGCCATGTGGTTCGCTCGATCACATGCAGTAAGGCACCGAGTGTCGTGTTTCGCCCAGGCCATGGTTCGGGGCGTGACACCACTGCTCATCTAGAGAGAACTTTGCGGACCACATATGGGCCTTGCCAGCTGGGCGAGAATTTCCCTTTATACTCATTTTGGTACCGAAATACTCTCTTGAGTACCATTTGCCCTATTTGAAAGAGTCGAGCTCTGACTCGCTTGTTGAAGGCTCGTGCCATCCTTTGCTGGTATAGTTGGCCATGACATACGACAACCATCTTATTTTTATCAATCAAATCCAACTGCTCATATCGAGTCTGAACCCACTCTGCATCGTCCAATTCCTCTTCTTGAATGATTCTCAATGATGATATTTCAATTTTGGCAGGTATGACTGCTTTAGTACCATAGACAAGCAAGTACAGAGTTGCCCTGGTTGAAGTTCGAGCTATTGTACGTATCCCTATAAAGCATATTGTTGTTGTTCGTGCCAGCACTTGTAATTGTCTGTCATCTTCCTCAGAATCTTCTTAATGTTCTTGTTAGCCGCTTCTACATCTCTATTCATTTGTGGCCGGTAAGCAGTTGAATTCTGATGAGTGATTCAGAATTGTTCACAGATATCCTTCATCAGGTAACTGTTTAGATTCACTCCATTGTCCGTCATGATGGACTCGGGTATGCCAAAGCGGCATATGATGTTGTTTTGCACGAAATTAGCTACTACTTTCTTTGTCTCTGATTTGTGTGATGTTTCTTTTACCCATTTGGTGAAGTAGTCTATGGCGACCAAAATGAATCGATTCCCATTCGAGGCTGTAAGATCGATAGGTCTAATGACATCTATTCCCCAGGCGACGAATGGCTAGGGTGAGCTCATGGCGTTAAGTTCACTTGGTGGGACCCTGATTAGATCTCCATGAATCTGGCGTTGATGGCACCTTTACATAAATTTACAACAGTCTTCTTCCATTGTCATCCAGTAATATCTTGCTCGGAGGATTTTCTTGGACAACACAAAACCATTCATATAGGGCCTACAGGTCCCTACATATATTTCTTCTAGGAGTTTCGAGGCTTCAGCAGCGTCCACACATCGGAGCAAGCCCAGAACTGGCATCCCTTTGTAAAGTATTTCCTTGTTTTGGAAGAATCCATTCGCCATTCTTTGGACAGTTTTTCTTTGATTACTTGTGGTACCTTCGGGGTACTCTCCCTTCTCCAAATACAACTTGATGTCGGCGTACCATAGTTTGCCGTCTGGTTTCGCTTTCACATGGGAGCAGTAGGCGTGCTCTTCCCTAAGACTTATTTCCAGTGGGTCAATGTAACTGCTTTCAGGATGCTGAATCATTCAAGCCATAGTGGCCAAAGCGTCAGCAAATTCATTTTGAGCCCTTCGCGTATGCTTGAATTCAATCTTTTTGAACCTTTAGTACAACCTCTGTGCGAGATTTATGTATGGTAAGATCTTATCATTCTTGGTGGCCCATTCACCCTGTACTTGGTAGATCAACAGATCTGAGTCCCCTATGACCAATAATTCAATGATGTTTATGTCAAATGCCATTCTGAGACTCAAGATGCAAGCCTCATATTCTGGCATGTTGTTGGTACATCGAAATTTGAGTTTTGTGGCCATCGGGTAATGCTACCCAGTTTCTGATATTAAGACCGCCTCAATCCCGAAACCTTTGTAATTAACGGCACCATCGAAGAATAATCTCCATCCCCAGTAGGGTTCTACTGTTTCTTCTTCTATGGCCAGTACTCTCTCATTCGGGAAATGAATTCGAAGTGGTTCGAGGTCCTCATCCACGGGACTTTCAGCCAGCAGGTCGGCTAATGCTTGCCCCTTGACGAACTTTTGTGTTATGTATACAATGTCGAATTCACTTAATAATATTTTCAACTTGGCAAACTTCCCGATAGGCATGGGCTGACGAAAGATATATCTCAATGGATCCATCTTGGATATGAGGTGGATGGTATATTATGACAAGTAGTTTCTCAATTTCTAGGCTACCCGTGTTAGGGCGCAACAAGTCTTTTCTACCAGTGTATAACTTGCTTCGCAGGAGCTGAATTTCTTGCTTAAGTAGTAGATGGCACACTCTTTTTTTCCTATCTCTTCGTGTTTCATTAACACACACCCAAAGGAGTTTTCCGAGACAGACAAGTATAACAAAAGTGGGCTCCCAGGTCTGGGAGGTACCAAAACTGGTGGATTGGACAAATACTTCTTGATGGTGTAGAAGGCTTTCTGACACTCTTCAGTCCATTTTGTGGGTGCGTCTTTCTTTAGGAGCTTGAGTACAGGCTCCACGATGATGGTGGACTAGGCTATGAACCGTCCAATGTAATTCAATCTTCCTAAAAAGATCATAACCTCTTTCTTAGTCCTCAGAGGAGGCTCTTGGATTGCTTTAATCTTTGCTGGATCTAGCTCTATGCTCCTTCGGTTTACTATGAATCCCAGTACTTTTCGAGCAGGCACTTCGAACGCGCACTTGGTCGGGTTTAATTTCAGATTGAACTTTCAGAGTCTATCAAAGAACTTCCGCAAGTTTCTGGTATGCTCTGAGCTTTCTCTTGACTTAATGATGACATCGTCCATGTGTAAACTTTAATTTCCCTGTGGATCATGTCGTGAAATATGGTGGTCACAGCCCTCATATAAGTGGCGCCAGCATTCTTGAGACCGAATGGAATTACTTTGTAGTGATACACTCCCTATGGAGTGATGAAGGCTGTCTTTTCCGCATCTTCTTTGTCCATCAGGATTTGATGGTATCCCGCGTAGCAATCTACAAATGACTGTAGCTCGTTCTTGGCGCAATTATCTATGAGTATATGGATGTTTGGCAATGGGAAGTTTTCTTTGGGGATGGCTCAGTTGAGGTCCCGATAATCCACACATATTTGTATTTTCCCATTCTTTTTGGGCACCGGCACTATATTAGCCAATCATGTAGGGGACGCGACTACTTCTACCACCCCTGATTTGATCTGTTTTTCTACCTCGTCCTTGATACGGATACTGAGATCTGGCTTGAACTACTTGATTTTCTGTTTTACGGGGTTAAAACCAGCATTGATAGGTAGCCTGTGAGATACTACTTTGGCACTCAAACCCGGCATGTCAGCATATGACCATCCGAAAATGTCCACATATTCCTTCAGTAGACTTATCAATTCTTCCTTTTGGGGTGCCTCTAGGTGTTCACCTATCCTAGGTTCCTTGATATTCTCTTCATCCCCTAAATTGATGGCTTCCGTTTCATCCATATTCGGTTTTTACTCATTTTCCAACTATTCTACCTCATCTATGAGACCCTCAAGTAGCATTGTTTCCTCGTCATACTCTTCGTACTCCTCCTCCTCTATGTCGTTTGACTCATTTGTTTTGCAACATGTCATGACATTTAGGGTTGTTTTATTGTTTTTATTACTGAAAAATCAAGGCAAAGTGATGTTAGTCTCACTAAATGTCTGTGTTGAAGCTTTGCAATCAATACGATCTCATTCTTAAATTCTTCCGGACCTTGCCCTAGCTCCCTGATAGTCGCTTCACAACTATTTCTTGTCCATCTGGAAGTTTGCCCTGAGATTGTAATAAGATATCATGCGAGTTAACCATACATGGTAATATGACTAAAAATTTACAACATCTATTTTTCTTTGACAACTGAGAAATGTCGTGACCAGTAGCGCACGGTTAAGAACTGTAGATAATGATCCGTGTTATGATTTTTTTTAGAGAGATGTAAGCAACAGGTAGAAATATGAACGAAAATCCGTCATAAATTTCATTTATTGTAGACCTTTATATTGATACATAAACAAAATTGTGGAATCCTTGTACAAATAAAGTATTAGACTCTTACTAGAACTATGGGAGCCTGGGAGAGTAGTGGGGAGGCGACCGACATGTGGGATAGGATGGCCAGTTGCATTAGGGAAACAGTTAGAGAGGTGCTGGGGGTCTCGAAGGGTAGCCGTGGTCGGCACCGAGGGGACTGGTGGTGGAATGGAGGAGTTCAAGAGAAGGTGGAAGAAAAAAAGGTGGCGTATACGAAGTTGGTAGACAGCAAGGATGATGAGGAGAAGCGAACGAATAGGGAATTGTACAAGAGGGCGAGGAAAGAGGCAAAGTTAGCAGTTACGGCGGCAAAGACAACAGCTTTTGAACGCCTGTATGCAGAACTAGAAGACAAAGGCGGGGATAAGAAGTTGTACAGTCTAGCCAAGGCGAGGGAGAGGAGGGCTCGTGACTTGGATCAGGTGAAGTGCATCAAGGACGAGGATGGCAGGGTACTAGTGGAGGACGCTCTCATTAGACGGAGATGGCAGTCATACTTCCACAAACTCTTGAACGATGGTGGGAACAGAGATATTGTGTTGGGAGATTTGGAGTACTCTGAGAAGTGTCGTGATTTTGGATATTGTAGGAGTATAAAGGTTGAGGAAGTTAAGGGTGCTGTCCGTAGGATGAGTAGGGGTCGAGCGATCGGGCCCGATGAGATTCCTGGGGAATTTTGGAAGACTGCAGGCAGGGCAGGTTTAGAGTGGTTGACCCGACTCTTTAATGTCATCTTTAAGACGGCTAAGATGCCCGAAGAATGGCGATGCAGTAAAATGATTCCATTGTACAAGAACAAGGGAGGCATTCAAAGTTGCAACAACTACAGAGGGATCAAGCTGCTAAGCCACACTATGAAAGTGTGGGAAAGGGTGGTGGAGATGAGGGTGAGGAGAGGCGTGTCTATCTCAGAGAACCAGTTCGGATTCATGCCGGGGCGCTCAAATACAGAAGCTATTCATCTTGTACGGAGCCTGGTGGAGCAGTATAGGGAGACGAAGAGGGACCTACACATGGTATTTATCGACCTCGAAAAGGCATACGACAAAGTGCCGAGAGAGGTTCTATGGAGATGATTGGAGGCTAAAGGTGTGCCTGTGGCGTACATTAGGGCGATCAAGGACATGTATGATGGGGCTAAGACCAGGGTAAATACTATGGGAGGAGACTCAGAGCACTTCCCAGTGATGATGGGGTTACACCAGGGATCAGCTCTTAGCCCATTTTTATTCTCCTTGGTGATGGATGGGTTGACGCGGCAAATTCAAGGTGAGGTGCCATGGTGTATGTTATTTGCGGATGACATAGTCCTGATTGACGAGTCTCGCAGTGGGGTTAACGCTAAGCTGGAGGTTTGGAGAAAAACTCTGGAGTCTAAAGGGTTCAAGTTGAGTAGGACCAAGACGGAGTACTTGGAGTGCAAGTTCAGTGAGATAGTGCATGAGGCTGATGTGGAAGTGAAGCTTGGCACCCAGGTTATACAGAAGAAAGATAGTTTCAAGTATTTTGGGTCTGTTATGCAAGGAAATGGGGAGATTGATGATGACGTCACACACCGTATTGGTGCAGGATGGATGAAATGGAGGTTTGCCTCTGGAGTGTTTTGTGACAAGAAGGTGCCACCGAAACTTAAAGGCAAGTTCTACAAAGTGGTGGTTGGACCGACTATGTTGTATGGGGCGGAGTGTTGGCCAGTCAAGAAATCTCATGTTCAGAAGATGAAAGTGGTGGAAATGAGAATGCTGCGACGGATGTGTGGGAACACTAGGAGCGATAGGATTAGGAATGAAGTCATCCGAGACAAGGTTAGGGTAGCCTCAGTGGAAGACAAGATGCGGGAAGCGAGGCTGAGATGGTTTGGGCACGTGATGCGGAGAGATGCAAATGCCCCAGTGCGGAGGTGCGAGAGGTTGGCCAGTGATGGTTTCAGAAGAGGTAGAGGTAGGCCGAAGAAGTATTGGGGGGAAGTGATTAGACAGGACATGGCGCATTTCCTGCTTACCGAGGACATGACCTTAGATAGGAGGGTATGGAGGACTCATATTAGGGTAGAAGGCTAGTAAGTAGTTGCGTTTATCCTTTCTTACGAGTAGCTATGCTGATCTATAGTTTTTTGTCTCTTGATTTCTGCGAGTATCTGTTGGTTTATAATGACTTATTTACTTTCACTGTTTTCATTTTCATAACTGCTTTGATGTGTTTGCCTGTATCTGACCTTTCTTATGCTTTCTCTTGAGCCAAGGGTCTTCCGGAAACAGCCTCCCTACCTAAGGTGGGGGTAAGGTCTGCGTACACTCTACCCTCCCCAGACCCCACGTTGTGGGATTAACTGGGTATCTTGTTGTTGTTGTTGTTGTACTCTTACTAGAACTAAGAAACAAATATTCTACTAAATCAACTATTAGACTCCCCCTACAACTAAACAACTAATTATCCAAGAAAAGGTAGTGTAATAGATGCAATATTCAACAGTCCGGCAGTCCGCCCCTCCACCCTACTCCACTTATATACTAGGCTTTTGTCTATGGAAGGGTTCCAACCTGTGATGTGCAGCTAACCCGCACACCACATTGTTGCCCTCTTACCGCTAGACAAAGCCCAGGGGGAAAAAATGTGCAACATCTTGCATTCTATTAAATTAAACTGTACCTTGTATACAATTGATGTGCCGCGTATTTACGTCAAATTTAATGCTTTTAATGGCGGTTTTTTACTTGTGTTTCAAGCAAGTTTGTGTTATTTTTACGTGTTTTTATTATGTTTCAGGTAATACGAGATCCCTAGAGCCTAAGTGTGGAAAACAAACGAAAAAGAGTTGATCACTGAAACAACTAGGGATTCTGGATATTTAGTTGGGAATTAAGCCTACGCGTTCGCGCAGCTAGGGCACGCGATCGCGCCCCCGCGCATCAATGACTCCACGCGTTCGTGTGAGTGTGTAACACGATAGCGCTGAAGAAGAACGTTGGTGCTGACATCATTCACGCATTCGCGCTGCCATGTGGCGCGTTCGCACTGAAGGTCTTCAGGCCCATTCTGAGCAAAACTTGGATTTTGACGATTTTTTCTATTCCAGATCATTTAAAAGCCAACGGGGAGCATTGTAAACTTTGGCATAAAATACAAGTTTGGAGGCTAGGGTTCCTAAGTATATTTTCTTTGTTTTATTCAAACCTTGTTTATGGGAATTTCTTGGTGACAATTGATATTGAAGCTCTTGTTGTGCTTATTTATTGATCGACATTATTTTTAATCAAGTAAGTTATTGTTATTTTAATTATTCTTGTTCTTCAACATTTTTCAAGGGACTAGTTAACCCTAGGACTCGCCCATTTACTTTGTTTGATACTCGGAAGAGGAAGAACGGGGTTGGGACAGAATAATTAACATGAATTTGGGGCGTTAAACCTCATCTAATGGAAATTGACCTAGGAATAGGCGATACCACTTGTAGCCATAGTTGGGTGTCTTAATGTTCCTAATTGCTTTAGGGATATTCAATTGGGTAGTCTAGTTAATCTTCGGGAGAAGTTAATTTAGAGTCATTATCCGAGGCTAATTAACATAACATTACCATTATCTGTAATTAGTGAAATATATTGGATCGTTACTTGAGAAGTAGTTTCCTTTATTCCATTCTTGTGGCCTAGCTGTTGTTAGTGATAATTCCTAATTTTCTTAAATGCCTACATATTGTTCTCTGTGGGATTCGACCCCAACCTTGTTGGGTTACTATATTTGACAACGTCCGCGTTATGCCATTAAAAGGTGTAATTTTAGCGTATCAAATTTTGGCGCCATTGCCGGGGAACAATTAGCGTATTTTGGCTAATTTAGGAAATAAGCGAACTTGCTTTGAACCCAGCCTGTGAATATTTGTATAGTTGTTTTCTGTGTTTTATTTTATTTTTAGAAAACAAAAATGGCATCTTTCCATCAAAACTTATTTAGCAGTGATTTTTATTGTAAGCATGGCCAAATTGGTGAGTTCAAACTCTTGATGGAGTGTCTGCTAGGTGAGGGTAACCAAAATCAAAAAGCCTTGGAAGAATACTTGGAAACTAGTCTCCAACATGGTTTGATGACAAAAGAAGAAAATCCACCATGGGCATTCGATCCAGATCAGATTCAATATGAACTAGCCAATGCTCAAGTCGAAAGAGCAATCCCTTTGTTGAGGGTCAATCATAAAGATGAGTATATTGGGGATGCCAAAGAAAAAAATATATCGGACTCAACCTTTTCTCTAAAAAATATGGTTGATGTTGAATCCAATTCGGGGGAAGGAGAGGATGTCATAATTCAAGAAGTTCAACTGCCATGTATTTTTCAATATGCAAGCTCAAGACGGCAAAACGACATTCCTCACTTGAAAGGCAAGAAGTGTAAGATGAAAAATATTATGCTTGGCTTGTTCATCTATTTACCACCCCTCGCCGCTCGTGGTCACAAACTTGAATCTAAGTTGGGTGCCCAATTCATAAGCTCCAAATGGCGAGAAAGCGGTAAAGTTGGTAACCTTCGTGCCGCGATAAATCAAGCGCTTGGTGGGAGGCAACCCATCATTTATGAATTTTTAGAATATTTTATTTTATTGTTTTTGACTAACCTACAGAGTTTCAGAATTTTAGGAGTTAATTTGAGCAGGGCAACAATTTTCACACCATACTCCTAAAAACTGCGTTCTGAAAAAAAGAGGTCTCAAATACCTCTACACAAACGCGTTTAAAAAAAAGAGAAAAATTGGTCAGCGCGAACGTGCTTTTTGACCACGCAAACGCGTCAATGCGGAGGTCCCAGGTAAGCGAACAAAAAACAGAAGTAAGGAGTGAGAAAAATAAAATGGCGCCCATTTCTCTCCCTTTTCTCTAAAACGCAACTTCAAATCTTTAAGAATTCTTCGACTTGCAACCACAAGGTATGTGATTCTCTCATTCTCTTATTCTTGTCATGAAAATTTTTGTGAGTTGTTGAGTGATGTGAGTTGAGAGTTGGGTGTTGATTTGTTGCAATATGAATATCATGAAATCGATGCCCTAAAATCATGCCCATAACCTATTTGTAAAAATGCCTTCTGAAATTATGGACTGACAACAACTCAGCGCGATCGCGCTGGTCCTCTGCGCGAACGCGCAGAAAGAAAAAGTAAACTAGCATGATCGCCCCCCTGTACTGCGCGAACGCGCTGAAGAAAAATATGCACTGCAAAAACAGAATGCTCGCACAGAGTTGCCCAAAACTTTTGTGACCCAGTTCTTTGACCTAACTGCCTCATTATACATTGTTTTACGTATCCATACTTATGTTTGACATGTGTGTTCAATTTGTACATATTTAAGCTTGAAAAATGGCTATAACATCCAATGTTGACCAAGTGCCCCCGATTGAATACTATGATGCCATCACCTTTCAGTCAGCAAAATGTTCTAAGCTATATGATAGATGATGTGTCGGGAATTTTGGCACATCTAATGCTTTTTAACTCTAAGTTTTACTTGTTTTCGAGCAAGTTTGTGTTAGTTTGATGTGTTTTGTGTGTTGTGCAAGTATTTTGAAGTTAGAATGCTCGGAAAGCGAAAAAAATGAGGAAAAGAAACAATTTGTTTTGATAAGCATAAGGACGGACCATCAACATGCTCGAGGGCCCGTCGAGTTGCCTCGTCGATAAGTTCCTGCGAAGTGACAATTCATCATATCATCATCAGATTGTCGACTTGGACCGTCGACAAGATCGACGGTCCGTCGAAGTGCTTCGACGGTGGAGTTCCTGCCAAGTAATAAAAGTATACTCAGATCGTCGATTAGGTCGTCGAGCATGTCGACGACCGTTGAAGTGCAAAGACGACCCGTCGAAGTGCAAGCCGAGATGGACCAGGACTGGGATTGATTATTCCGAGTTTTGACTTGTATAAATACCTGTTTAGGTTTTATTTTTCAGACATCTGGAGTTTTAGACTTGTAGTAATTACTTTTGAGTTATTATTGCTTTTGAAGATTTCCAGAAAACTACATTCATTACTTTCAAGTTTTATTCGTAAGTTCAATACAATAATTCAATTATGCAATCTTCAATGTTTTATTGTTTTCTTGTTGGCATGAGTAGCTAAACACCTTTACTAAGGTTGTGAACCCAAGGATGCGTGTGTTGTGATTGGGAATCGTGAAAGATATACACATAATGAATTGTTAGGGTTTATTTGTTCTTCGTTTTCAGCATATAGTTAGTGGTTTCAAACATTAGCTAACGCCTTAAACTTTAGTTTATTTGGGAAAATAGCTAGGTTAGGTAAGAACAAATAACAAGAACTCAGGGCTTTAAACCTTGTTTAATAAATTCACTTAGGAATAAGAGGAATTTACTTGGCATAATTAACCGTTCTTCATGCATACTTTCGTATCTTTGGAAAAAGCACAGAAAGAAATAATCTTTTCTTATTGGAAAATAGTTCAGATTCACATAGAGATTAAGTGTATCCATACAAACAGTCCATTAGAAGTATATCAAGATTGATACCCATGATCATACACTTTATTTGACGGGGACACAACCTTAGTTCTTTTTACCCATATATTTACAACTTTAAATTTTCAGTCACTTTAAATTAGTCCACAAACCAAATCAAGTATAAAACCCTTTTCTGGAATACACCAGGACCACAAGATTAGTACAATACTTGTTTAGTAAACTTTTCACACCATATTCTCTGTGGGATTCGACCCCAACCTCGTTGAGTTACTATATTTGACAACATCCGCGTTATACCAATAGGTGTAATTTAAGCGTATCAATAGACTACTGGGAAAGAGCTTTGTCGAAGAAAAGGGCATCGTAACGGAAAATTTGGAAGAAAAGATGCCCAAGTTCTATGAAAGGCTAGTAACAAGCGGATGGATACGCTTTGCGAATGAACCAATCAAGGCAAATTATACCCTTCTGAGGGAATTCTATGCAAATGCTGCAGAGGCTAACATTACAGATTAGGTGATTGTCAAAGTGAGAGGTGTGGATGTCCTATGCAATGCTTCTCGAATCAATGCCTACTACGATCTGCAAGATGGTGATAACAGTGAGATGGCGCAGAGGTACAAACAAATGCGGCAACAATGGTTTGTGACCCACCTTCATGGTGGGGAGGAACCAAAGTGGTTGACTACCATGCGAAAAAAAATTGATTCCACAGAGTTCACTGCTGAGGCCAAAACTTGGCTAGATATTGTGACATCCAGGGTGCTACCTTCTAACCATGATTCAGAGGTGCCCCTTGAGAGGGCTAAACTAATTTGTGCTATGATGGAAGGGTTGCCCGTGGTTGTGGGGAGGCCTATTGTGCAAGAAATACGGGAGGTGGTGCTTGAAAGGACTAAGAGTCTATTCTTCCCTCCATTGATCACCTATTTATGCTCCCATGATGGGGTGCCCACGAGGCCAGGTGACAAAGAAAAGGGGCCCGGTGGACCGATTCATCCATTAAAGAATAGAGGGCCCGATAATGTGTAGAAGAAAAGGAAGATTGACGTAGCAGCCCCGTCATTTGGCCAGTTCACCTCTACTGCATCGGATTTGACTTCCACCCCTTTCACTGATGAGGCGCCTGCTCCTACTCCAGCTATACAATCCTTACCGCCACTGTAAGAGGCCGCCAAGCCCTTTCAGTATATCTCCACCCAAGTCCATGGGGTGGACACTCGAATTCAGCTACTAGTGGTTAGTCTCCCTTCGAGCCCATCTGGAGAGGGCTCATTTACAGCTCCTTCTGGATCTGGTGGTCCGACATTAACAAGTGTAGTAGAGGAGCTGAAGCATATAAAGGAAAAACATGGTAAGATGGAGAGGCGGCAGAAAAAGGAAAGAGAGCACGCCAAAAAGCAGAGCAAGTTTTTGAACAAGATGATGAGTATTCTGAGGGGTGTATGCGGAACACAGAATAAGGAGGATAATGTGGAAGATTTGGTCTTGCCAGAGCCCAATAGCTCCAGCTCCGAGGGTGAGCAGAGTTGATTCCAGCACTCAGTGCGAGCAGGTATGTCTAGTATTGTTGTATTGTAAATATGTGTTTAGGAACCCCCTCGGCTTTTCTTTGCCAGAGTTCTTTTCCTGAGGATTTTTATTTTGTTGAAACTGGCATGTTTAGATTGTTGCTTAGGTTAAGTAGAGTAGTTTTTACTTATTTGGTATTGTTCTGTAACTATGGCATGTTGGAAATTTAGGAACCCTCAAAAAATTTGAAAAATTTGAAAAAATACATACTCATAACTAGCTATTAGTTGACATGACTTGAATCTTTGTATGACATTATTATATTATTGGGGTATTGTGTGCAACGAATGAATACCTAGGAGGTCAAAATTGTATATGATCGTCCTTATGCCAGTGTGTGTGTGAGCTGTTAGTTTTGTTCTATTTACGCATGTATAATCTAGAACTTACCCGGTTAGTCATGTTTGAATCCGACAGTTTGTTTGGTTATGAGATGATCTTAGGCTTTCTTTGTGAATAGTCACTTTGCCTATATAAGCCTGACCATGTGATTGTTAATATCCCTTGTTTCCCTTTTTGAGCCTGTTGACCTTTTTCTTGGCTAGCCAATAATGAAACCTTACCCTTTGTGAAATCAATCCATCTTCGCACCCGTTCCCTCATTAATGCTACTAGATAGATGAGGCAAAATGCTTAAGTTGGGGGTGAAATAAATGTGAAGTAGATGTTAAAAACATAAGCGGGGGTGGTGGAGTTTTCTAGTTGGGATTCGATGTGGTGGTTGCATATATGAAAAGAAAAAAGAAAAAAAAATAGAAAAGTGTAACACAAAAAGAATTGTAAGTTTATTAGGAATAAAACCACATCGAGATCGAAAACTGAAAAGAAACAAGAGGGGTTGAATAAAAGGAGAATTAAGGTGAGGCGTTGTTGTAGTGTTTGAGGAGGGTTAGTCACTAATATCTAAAAAGTATCCTCCCTGTACCTAATCCTACATTACAATCCAGAAACAAGTCCTAATGTGATCACAACTGAATGAACCTAGGATGAAAGCATAGAAAATAAGGGCAAGCTTATGGTATTTGCATGTATAGATATGAACTTCTTTGTGAGTGTGAGTGTTCTTCTCTTTTCTTTGATCTTCGTCCCATTATTGTTGTATATATGTGAGTTAGGACATTCCTTGGTCAATGTGAGGGTATAAGGATGAGAATTGATCAAAATCAAGTGACCACTGAAAGTTCCGCTTGTGTGCATCATAATATGTCCAATAATGTAATGTCATGCATTGAAGCATCATTGTTAGTCGTAGCATTCTTGAGTTGTGCATATTGTTTGAAAATAGAAAAATGGGGTGGTCCTTGGAAGAAGAAAAACGTGCATGACGGTAGTTCAGAATCAAAACCAATGTAGACATTATTACTCTGTGATATCAAGGTGGTAGATTGAGTCGTTGTGCTGTATGGCTTGCTTGAGGACAAGCAAAGACTTTAAGTTGGGGATATTGATGTGTCGCGTATTTATGTCACATTTAATGCTTTCAATGGCAGTTCTTACTTGTGTTTCAAGCAAGTTTGTGTTATTTTTACGTGTTTTTATTATGTTTCAGGTAATACGAGGTCCCTAGAGCCTAAGTGTGGAAAACAAGCGAAAAAGAGGAAAAAGAGTTGATCAATGAAACAACTCAGGATTCTGGAAATTTTTGTTGGGAATTAAGCCTACGCGTTCGCGCAGGTAGGGCACGCGATCTCGCCCATGCGCATCAGTGACTCTACGCGTTCGCGCGAGTGTGTAACGCAATAGCGCTGAAGAAGAACACTGGTGCTGACGTCATCCATGCGTTCACACTGCCATGTGGCGAGTTCGCGCTGAAGGTCTTCAGGTCCATTCCGAGCGGAACTTGGATTTTAACGATTTTTTCTATTCCAGTTCATTTAAAAGCCAACGGGGAGCATTGTAAAATTATCTATGGCATAAAACACAAGTTTGGAGGCTAGGGTTCCTACGTATGTTTTCTTTCTTTTATTCAAACCTTGTTTATGGGAATTTGTTGGTGACAATTGAGATTAAAAATCTTGTTGTGCTTATTTATTGATCGACATTATTTTTAATCAAGTAAGTTATTGTTATTTTAATTATTCTTGTTCTTCAACGTTTCTTAAGGGAGTAGCTAACCCTAGGACTCGCCCATTTACTTTGTTTCATACTCGGAAGAGGAAGAACGGGATTGGGATAGAATAATTAACATGAATTTGGGGCGTTAAACCTCATATACTGGAAATTGACCTAGGAATAGGTGATACCACTTGTAGCCATAGCCGGTTGTTCTTAATGCTCTTAATTGCTTTAGAGATATTCAATTAGGTAGTCTAGTTAATCTTCGGGAGAAGTTAATTTAGAGTCATTATCCGAGGCTAATTAACCTAACATTACCATTATCTGTAATTCGTGAAATATATTGGATCGTTACTTGAGAAGTAGTTTCCTTTATTCCATTGGTTTGGCCATTGATCAATTTACTTGCTTTCTAGATTATATTTTATATTTTCATATTTTATTAAAATCATATCTAAAAACCACCATTGATGCATTCGGCCTAGCTGGTGTTGGTGATAATTCCTAATATGCTTAAACGCCAATATATTGTTCTCTGTGAGATTTGACCCCAACCTTGTTTGGTTACTATATTTGACAACGTCCTCGTTATGCCATTAAAAGGTGTAATTTGAGCGTATCAACAATACCAAGTCCACCTTCACCAATTCTATTATCGGCTGAGAAGTTGGTCGTGGCAACTCGAATAGTGTTCTAGTGATATTGCAAGGATTCAGTAGTTAAAATGTCATTTCCATCTAGGCAACAAAGAAAAGTCCGAAAGTTTCCGCAGATGCTACTTGAATACTATTAGTTGCAACAATGACTTATAAGTATTGATGAGTTATGATATTTCATAGTTTTGATAATTTGAAAAACATTCCAAGGACCAGGTCCTTGATCAGGTCCCCTGGGCAATGTACGTTACATGACAGTTATAAAGCTGTGACACTGTTCCGACAGGCTGTACCACAGAAGCACCGCTGCAAGCATGCTAAAAGCAAAAGACTAGTATAACGTCTCTATCCAAGTCACATGCCTATCACATGATCCTCACATGCTCTCATTTGAGTCCCTATTTAAACAACATGTTGCCATTGTTTAACCCAACACTTGAAAACCTAAAAATCCATATCTATACAAGTGCAACCGCCACAGTATTCTTGGTGCTTTCAAGAACAAATCTAAGACAAGTTCAAGGACCAGATCTCAACAACGGAAGATAATGACCCTCACCAACACATAACGAACTTTCTGGATGTGTGCTCTCAACATATCCAACAGGGTGTGACTCAAGAAGTTGTTCGGCTGAAACTCTTCAAATATTCGTTAGCCGGAGAAGCGAGAAAATGGTTCACAAAGCTGTCCCGAAACTCTATTGCTACATGGGAAGAGATGGTCAGAGTGTTCCTCAGGAAGTGGTATCCTCTGAGTAAAAGAGCTGAAATTCGCGATCAGATCTTTGAGTTCAAACAACGTAATGGGGAACAACTTTTCGAAGCTTGGGAGAGGTACAAAGAATATTTGGATAGGAGTCCAAACCATGATTTTCCAGATCAGATTCTGAAGGAGAAATTCTATAGAGGGTTGGATCCTATGACCCAAGCAATAGCCAATAATGCTGCCAACGGGCGTTTCATGAATAAGTTCTATGCTATTATTACTGATATACTTGATCGATTGACTACACATAGCCAAGCACGGAATTCAAGTAATTCTGATGGGCTATTACTTGGAACACCGTTGATTCAAAATATTATGAAAGACAGCCAGGAAACGCAGTAGACATTGGCACAATTATCCACTAGTCTCTCTTTACTGACAAAGAGGCTTGATAAGTAGGGGTGGGCGTTCGATTTTTCGGTTCGGTTTTATCAAACTTGGTTTGGCTATTTCGGGTTCGGTTTTTTGAAG
This sequence comes from Lycium barbarum, assembly GCF_019175385.1. Lineage (NCBI taxonomy): Eukaryota > Viridiplantae > Streptophyta > Magnoliopsida > Solanales > Solanaceae > Lycium > Lycium barbarum. Next base: position 114,591 of record NW_026843418.1, read on the forward strand.
GTGGACACCGAACACCGAACCAAACTAGTTCAGTTCGGTTCGATTCTTTCAGTTTCGGTTTTTTAAAGTTCGGTTCGGTTTCAGTTTTTTCAATTCGGTTTTTTTGATATGATATTAGAAGCGATTCCCTTGACACTAATTCATATTATCAAAAGCAATAAAACATAAAACTGATAAATTGAAATCAAAATCAAACAAACAGGATATACAAGAATAGAAAACTATAACCATGATATAGGATTACTAGGTGTTATATACATACCGTAAGAATAATTAAGAAAACACATAAAGGACATACATTAATCCTAAAGACACATCCTAGTTGCCTTCCTTAACATATTTGATTTTCTCAACTGAAGTAGAAAATTAGGGATACAAATGCAAAAGAGGGCTTGTTACAATTGGGTTTTTTTGTCTTTAAACTTAATGGGCCTGGACTATTTTAATTTTTTTGGGAAATGTATTAAATTTCGGTGTGTGTTCGGTTTTTCGGTTCGGTTTTATCAAACTTCGGTTCGGCTATTTCGGTTTCGGTTTTTTGAAGGTGGACACCAAACACCGAACCAAACTAGTTCGGTTCGGTTCGGTTTGTTGAAGTTTCGATTTGGTTCGGTTCGGTTTTACGATTTTCGGTATTTATGTCCAGCCCTATTGATAAGAAAGAAGCGAAGAAAGTGAATGTTTGTGAAGATATCTCAGGCATGCCGCCTAGAATGTACCAAGTCCATGAGGGTCCGTATCAGGAGGGCCCCCCCTCCGTAAGTTAAGAATGTACAGTATGCAGATTACATAGTGAAGGGGGATATCCCCGGGCCAATTCAGAGATACTGGCGACCCCAACAAGGGCAGGGGTCATACAATCAAGGGAACTATAACAACAACCAAGGGAACTACAACAACAACTATGATGGACCAAAACAAAAGAGATACAACAACAATAACGGAAATTTTGGGAACAAAAGTTCCAAGCCTTATATTCCACCAAAAGGGCAATCTAATGATCAAAGTAGTTTGAGGTTGGAGTCAATGCTTGAAAAAGTGTTGGCGAGTCAAACAAACACTGAAAAGACATTATTTGGGCTATCAGAGACGGTGGTCTCTTATTCAGCAGCTATTTAGAATCTTGAACAACAGATGCGTGATCTTTCCAGAGAACAGCACCCTGCTAGAAAATGAGGGCTTCCTAGTGATACTATTCCAAATTCTAAGAATGGTGGGGGAGTGGAACGTACTTTTGCTATTAGCACGAGGAGTGGTAAAATACTTTAAGGCGCTGACAAGAAAGTGGTTGATCTAGAACATATTATTGAGGAAGAAGAGGTGCGTTTAGAAGTGCCTATTATTGATGAGGAACTCCGTAGTGAAGAAAAAGTTGCTGATATTCCAGAAGTTGCTGCTGATGTAGGGAATCACTCGATAAAAGGGGCGCTTCGCCCTTTGACTCAGATGTACAAAGCAAAGCCTCCCTTTCCTCAGAGGTTGGCAAAGAAGAATGACGATGCTAAGTGTCAGAAGTTCTATGATCAGTTGAAGTAGTTAACAGTGAATTTTCCATTCTTAGATGCTGTCAAAGAGATGCCCGGATTTGCTAAGTTTGTGACAAACCTGCTTACAAAGAAAAGGTCTGTTCAACATGAGACAGTGAATTTAACTCATCGTATGAGTTCAATTATTGCGTCCACCACAGTTCAGAAGAAGGGATACCCAGAGGCATTCACTATTCCGTGCAATATTAGGCTTCATGCATTCGCCCATGCTTTGTGTGATAATGGGGCAAGTATTAACTTAATGCCCCTTGCTATTTTCAAACAATCTGGATTGGGGACTCCTAGATCGACTTCGATGCGATTAGAAATGGCAGACAAATCTATCAAGAAGCCAATTGGGGTTATAGATGACATGTTGGTGCAAGTGGGTAAGTTCATGTTGCCAGCTGATTTCGTGATTCTGGATTGTGCGGTGGATAGAGATATTCCCATTATCTTGGGAAGACCGTTCCTTGCTACAGGAAGAGCTCTTATGGACTCTGAAAAGAATGAAATTAAGTTCCGTGTGAATGATGAAGAAGTAACTTTCCAAGCAATCAAGTGGATGAAGTTGCCAAGCGCTTATGAGAGTATCTCGGTTATTAATTTGTTTGATGGGATTGATGATGCTGTCGAACATAAAATAGAAGAAGAAATTCTGGGAGAAGCTCTCGTAGCAGTTCTGATAAATTTTGATGCATGTGATATGGAGGGCTACGTGGAAACTATAAATGCACTTGAGGGTCTAGGTTCCTATACTTACCACCCAAGAAAGCTTGATCTTGATCTCGCAAATAGAACTACTCTACCAGCTAAGCCTTCTATTGTCGAGCCACCAAAGCTTGAGCTTAAGCAGCTCCCAGTGCACTTGAGGTATGAGTTCCTTGGTCCGAACAAGACATTGCCAGTGATCATTTCAGCATTACTGACTGAGGAACGGATTGAGCGGTTAGTGGAGATTTTACGCGAGTACAGACGTGCTATTGGTTGGACCATAGCAGACATTCGGGGTATTCCTTCTGGCATCTGTGAGCATAAAATTTAGCTAGAGGAGGACAACAAGCTGAGTATTGAGCATCAGCAGAGATTGAACCAGAACATGCAAAAGGTCGTGAAAAAGGAGATCATAAAGTGGTTAAACGCTGGGGTAGTGTATCCGATTGCAGACAGCAAGTGGGTAAGTCCTGTTCAATGTGTACCAAAGAAAGGAGGCATCACCGTGGTTCCTGATGCAATGAATGAGCTGATTCCCACTTGTACAGTTACTGGATAGCATGTTTGCATGGACTATAGGAAGCTGAATACTGCCACTTGTAAAGACCATTTTCCCATGCCATTTATTGATCAGATGCTGGATAGGCTGGCTGGGAGGTCTTACTATTGCTTCCTAGATGGATACTCGGGCTATAATCAGATCAAAATTGCCTTGGAAGATCAAGAGAAGATGACTTTTACTTGTCCTTATGGGACGTTTGCGTTCAGCCGAATGCCCTTTGGGTTGTGTAATGCACCAGCCACTTTTAAGAGGTGCATGATGTCGATGGTTGATGTGCCATGAATTTCGGCACATTTTATGGCTTTGTAACTAGAGGTGTTGCTTGTTTTTAAGTGTTTTTACATCATTCTTATGTTATTTTTGTGTTTTATAGGGTTGGTTGAATAAGGATCGGAAATGATAAGAAATGCTGAAAAAACGAACAACTTGGAGCCAAATGATGGTCACAGGTTACGCCCCAGAAGCTGAGGAAAATTTTAAGCTGAGGAAAATTTCCAGAAAGTTGCCAAGTAGTGTCACAGGTTACGCCCCAGAAGGACGGTCCGTAACTTGAGTTACGGGGCGTAACCTCGTGGCGTACCGCAGTGGCCACTAAGACTGAGGCCATGATACGCTGGGAGATACGGACCGTAACCTGAGTTACGGTCCGTCGCATAATGACCGTGACATCAGCATGACAAAGGGGCGAACCAAAGGACGGACCGTAACCTGTGTTACGGTCCGTAACGACGCCGCGTAAGGGTGTTTTTGTCCAGAAAATTGGCGCGATTTTTGTCCCTATAAATACTTAAAGTAGGGTTTTAATTTCATTATTCATATTTCTTTTGAGAGCATTAAATCTAGGTCTTAAATATTAGAAGTGGTTGGAGCATTCAAAGCAACAACTTCACTTTCATTCCATATCGTATTCGCATCGTAAGTATAGTATGTTAACTTGTAAGCTTTCTTTGTTAGCCAAAATTATGAGTAGCTAATTTTAACGCTAAGGTTGTGGGTCCCATGATGGATATTATGTGAATGGGTTTCTACTATTGATATATGCATAATGGTTGTTATTATTTATTCTATCTTTGTGCGTTAGCGTTGGGTAATGATTGCAAGCATTAACCGAAGCCATTATATTAACTTTTCTTGGGAAAGAGAATTAATATTGGTAAGATTGAATAACAATGACTCGAGGCATTAACCCTCGTTTAATAGACTAACTTAGGAATAAGAACAAGTCTAAATTGGCATTATTGATCGCTCTTCGATTGCAACTCTTTTATATTCGGAAGAATCATAAAGAGGAAATACTGCTTAACTGTTGGGAAACATTAGGAAGTCCTCAAGAGATCAAGTGCATATTCATAGAACAACCATTAGAAATATATCACATTGAAACCTGAAGCATAATATCTAATCAAGTTGGGGAACACAACCTTAGTCTCTCTCTAGCATTAATTACATTTCAAGTTAAAGTATTCAATTACATTATTCAACAAACATTTCAAACTATCAGGAATAGGATAAAAGTCTTTAAGGACTAGTATCGCATACGATTAGTAACCTTTTCTCTCCATATTCCCGGTGGGATTCGACCCCAACCTTGTTTGGGTTACTATATTTGACAACGCCCGCTTTTCGCCATTAATAGGTGTAATTTGAGCGTATCAAATTTTGGCGCCGTTGCCGGGGAATACGGTTTCGAAATTACTAATTGTTGTGTACTCTTCTTTAAAACTTTTTCTACTCCATCACACCTTGTTTGTTGTTGTAGTGAACCAGGTGAACATGGCAGGAAGACCAAATCGCAATCAAGGAAACCAAGGGGGACTCCAAGTGAACCCTCCTACACCAGAAGAGGAGGAGGATGAGAATGTATTTGCAGAATTCATCAATGAAGCTGATTATGCTTCTCTGTGGTTCCTCCTAGAACGGGAAATGCTAATTTCAAAATTGATAGTTCTATCTATCAGCTATTGAAACTTGAAGGCTATTTCCACAATTCTTCGGAGGATTGTCCACTCCGACACCTGAAGAACTTCCTGCATGTATGTTCTCAACAATCCCAAGGTGTTGTTCCTGTTGATGCACTGAGGTTAAGAGTCTTCAAATATTCCTTGGCTGGCCAAGCAAGGGAATGGTATGAAAAGCTCCCCAACAATACTATTCATACCTGGAACGAGCTAGCCAATATATTCTTGAAAAAGGTTCCCACCAAGCAAAAAGGCTGAGCTTCAGGACAAGATCTTTGAGTTCAAACAACTTCCGAGGGAACAATTATATGCAGCATGGGAGCGTTTCAAATACTATCTAGCCCAATCTCCGACTCATGGATTTCCGGATGCTATCCTCACCGAAAAGTTCTACAAGGGGTTAGATACCATGAATCAAATTGCTGTCAACACTGCAGCTGGGGGATGCTTCATGGACAAATCATTTGTCAACATCACCAGGTTGCTCGACAAGCTTACTACCCACAACCAAGCTTGGCATTCTAGTGATAGTGAAATCTTGTCATATGGTAGTCCCTCTGCTGCCGCGGTGACCAAAGAAAATCATGAGCGAGATCATGCTTTTGCTCAATTGCAAACCACCGTGAATTTATTATCGAAGAGGCTTACAGAGAAAGAAGCGAAAGGTGTGAATGTTGTCGAGGAGATGCCACCACATGCTCCCGGAATGTACCAAGTCTCTGAAGAAGCTTATCTAGAGGGGCATCCACAATATGAAGATGCGAATTATGTTAACAACTCGCAAGGGGGTTATCAACGGCAAAATTTTCAAGGTCCCGTAATCACCCATGGCAAAAGCCTCAACAACAATTTCAAGGGAACAATTATGGCAGAAATGATCAGGGCAATCCAAATCAAGGGAATTACAACAACAATAATTATGGCAACAAGAGCTCGAACCCCTACATTCCGCCTAGGGGGCAAGCATCCAATTCCCAACAGTGGAGAGATAATTCAGCTAGCAACTCTGCTGGCAACACGTCTAATGATTCTGCGGAACTGAAAAGTATGATGCCAAAAATGCTAATGAATCAAGACAGAACAGAGAGCACAATCAAGGGAATGTCTCAGGTCCAACTATCTCATTCAGCTTCCATTCAGAAGCTTGAAGCGCAATTCAGAGACCTTTCCCGAGAAGTGCATACTCCTCAACGGGGACAACTACCAAGTGATACAGTTCCAAATCCAAAAGGTAGTGGAGTAAACTCTGTGGAGCATGCAGCTGCTATTAGCACCAGAAGTGGAAAAATACTTCAAGGTGCTAATAAAAAGGTGATTGATCTTGAGCAAATTGTTGAAGAAGCAGCGCAGCCTGATGTACCTGATGAAATTGTAGAGGAAGAAGCAGAGGAGGAAGTCCCTATTACAGCTGAAGAGGATCAAAACCTTGATAATCTTAAGGCACAAGAAGAAAAACAGGAAAAGGGGAAGGCACAACTTTCTGGCGCTCTCCGCCCTTTGAGCCAATTTTTCAAATCTTCACCGCCCTTTCCTCAAAGGCTAGTGAGAAAAATAGAAGATGACAAGTGCTTGTGATTCTATGATCAACTCAAGCAGTTGACGATGAACATTCCTTTCATGGACGCTTTCCAAGAAATGCCTGGCTTTGCTAAGTATTTGAAGGATCTCTTAACAAAGAAGAAGAAGCCATTGAAACACGACACTGTGGGTATCACTCATCGCGTTAATGCTATTCTTTCCAAGACCACAGTGCAAAATAGGGAAGATCCTGGAGCATTCACAATTCCATGCACCATAGGGCAGCAGGATTTTGCCAGGGCTTTGTGTGATAACGGGGATAGCATAAATCTTATGCCCCTGGAAATTTTCAAGAGATCGGGATTAGCGATGCCAAGGCCAACTACCATGAGGTTGCAGATGGCTGACAAATCGATAAAAAGGCCAGTGGGGGTAGTTGATGATGTGCTTGTTCAAATAGGGGAATTCCTACTGCCGGCAGATTTCGTGATTCTTGATTGTGCTATTGATCAGGAAATTCCTATTATTCTGGGAAGACCTTTCCTTGCGACAGGGAGGGCTCTTATGGATTCCGAGAAGCACGAGATCAAGTTCCGGGTGAACGATGAGGAGGTGACTTTTCACGCTAGCAAAGGCATGAAATTACCTAGTCCTTATCAAAGTATTTCAGTCATAAATTCTGTTGATGAGGTGGATGAAGCAGTGGAATTTAAAATGGAGGAAGAATGCTTGAGTAAAGCATTATTGGCCATTTTGGTGAATTTTGATGCCGAACAAATGGAGGGATATATTGAGACAGTGAATTCACTTACCGGTCTGGGGTCTTACTCTTATGAGCCCAAGAAACTGTCTCTTGATTTAGAGAAACGAACAACTCCTCCAGCAAAACCATCAATTATTGAGCCACCGAAGTTGGAACTCAAGAAACTTCCATCCCATCTTAAATATGTGTTTCTTGGAGAAATACCACCCTCCCAGTTATTGTGTCATCACTTCTGAATGAGGGCCAAGTTCAAAGACTCATCGCAGTCTTGAGGAAGAATTTAAGAGCTTTGGGTTGGACTATTACAGACATCCGGGGGATTCCCTCATGAATTTGTGAGCACAGAATACAATTGGAGGAGGAAAGTTCGCCAAGTGTTGAGCATCAGAGAAGATTAAATGCACCGATGCAAGAGGTGGTGAAGAAAGAGATTATTAAGTGGCTAGATGCGGGGGTGGTTTACCCTATTGCCAACAGTCCATGGGTAAGCCCGGTCCAGTGTGTGCCGAAGAAAGGGGGCATCACTGTTGTCCCTAACTCTAAAAATGAGTTGATTCTAACAAGAACTGTCACCGGTTGGAGAGTGTATGGATTACCGGAAGCTGAATATCGCATCTTGCAAGGATCACTTCCCTATGCCTTTTATTGATCAAATGCTTGATCGGCTAGCTGGAAGGTCTTATTATTGTTTTTTGGATGGGTACTCAGGGTACAACCAAATCAACATTGCATTGGAAGACCAAGAAAAGACTACTTTCACTTGTCCCTATGGGACATTCGCTTTCAGCCGGATGCCATTTGGTCTTTGCAATGCCCCGGCTACTTTCCAATGATGCATGATGTCCATATTGTCCGACATGGTGGAAAACTTTCTTGAAGTATTCATGGATGACTTCTCTGTGGTGGGAGATTCATTCGATGAATGTTTAGACCATCTTGATCGGGTGTTACAAAGGTGTGAGGAGACAAACCTCGTCCTCAACTAGGAGAAGTGTCATTTTATGGTAAATGAGGGAATTGTCCTTGGCCATAAGATTTCAGAAAGAGGGATTGAGGTTGATCAAGCCAAAATCGATGTGATTTCACAACTCCCTCCACCCATTTCAGTAAAAGGAGTTCGGAGTTTCTTGGGACACGCCAGATTCTATAGGAGGTTTATCAAAGACTTCTCAAAAATTGCAAACCCAATGTGCAAACTCTTGGAAAAAGAGTCCAAATTCAATTTTGATGAGAAATGCATCAAGGCTTTCGACGAGTTGAAGCTGAAGTTAACATCCGCACCTATTGTTGTTTCCCCGGATTGGTCACTGCCCTTTGAATTAATGTGTGACACCAGTGGTCTTGCAATTGGCGCTGTTTTTGGTCAGCGGCTAAACAAGATCCTGCACCCAATTTATTATGCCAACAAAACACTGAATGGAGCTCAATTGAACTAAACAGTGACGGAGCAGGAACTACTTGCCATTGTTTATGCCTTTGAAAAGTTCCGAGCTTATTTGTTGGGTGCTAAGGTAGTGGTTCACACTGACCATGTTGCATTGCGCTATTTGATGGCGAAGAAGGATGCTAAGCCTCGGTTGATAAGATGGGTCTTGTTGCTACAGGAATTCGACTTTGAAGTCAAAGATCGAAAAGGGTCAGAAAATCAAGTAGCTGACCATCTCTCCAGACTGGAAGCACCCGGGAGACCGATTGATGTGCTGGATATTAATGACACTTTTCCGGATGAAAGAGTCTTGGTCATCTCCAATGATGTGGCACCAGGGTATGTCGATATTGCCAATTATCTGGTAACTGGCCTCGTTCCTGAAGAGTTGAAGGCATATCAAAAGAAGAAATTCTTAAGAGATTGCCGACAATATTATTGGGATGAGCCTTACTTATTCAGGACTTGTGCTAACAATATGATCAGAAGATGTGTGGCTGAATCTGAGGTGATGAAGATTTTGAAGGCGTGCCATGATTCTCCTGTTGGTGGGCATCACAGTGGAAATAGAACCGCAGCCAAGGTGCTAGAGTGTGGCTACTATTGGCCGGCCATTTATCGTGATGCAAATATGTTGGCACACTCTTGTGATAAATGCCAACGCGAGGGCACAATAGGTCGGAGGCATGAAACTCCGATGAATATTGTTGTTGAGGTGGAGCAGTTTGATGTATGGGGGATTCATTTTATGGGGCCCTTCGTGAGCTCCTACGGCCTGAAATACATTCTTGTCGCAGTGGATTATGTCTCCAAATGGGTGGAGGCAGTGTCCTTGCCTAACAACGATGGTAGGAGAGTCAATGCCTTTCTAAAAAACAACATCTTTACTAGATTTGGCACTCCTAGAGCTATTATTAGTGATAGTGGCTCTCATTTCTGCAACAAACCATTTGCCGATCTTGAAAAATATGGCGTGCATCACAGGGTTGCCACTCCATATCATCCTCAGACGAGTGGTCAGGTTGAGGTCTCAAACAGAGAGATAAAAAGCATCTTGGCGAAGACGGTCAATGTAAATCGCACTGACTGGTCCAAAAAGTTGGATGATGCTTTATGGACATATCGCACGGCGTTCAAAACGCCTATTGGGACTTCACCGTATAATTTGGTATTTGGGAAGGCATGTCATTTGCCTATTGAGCTTGAGCATAAAGCCCTTTGGGCATTGAAAAAGATGAATATGGATTGGCATGAAACAACAAAGCTGCAGTTGTTTCAAATCAACGAGATGGATGAATTTAGGTACAATGCCTATGAAAGTGCAACACTGTACAAGGAGAAGATGAAATACTATCATGACTCGAAGATCCTAAAAAGGGATTTTCAGTCAAAGGACTTGGTCTTGTTGTACAATTCACGCCTAAAGTTCTTTCCAGGCAAGTTAAAGTCTCAGTGGTCTGGTCCTTTTGAAATTGTAAATGTGTCCCCAAATGGAAGCGTCATTGAGGTGAAATCCGAGGATGGCACTTGGACTTTTAAGGTGAATGCACAAAGAGTGAAGCATTAACATTGGTGTATTGATGATGGTAAGGTCGTTGATAGGTATCGCTTGAAATACGGTTCCTGAACTCGAAAATAAGGTATCACGTCGAGTTGTGACGTTAAACCAAGCGTTGTGTGGGAGGCAACCCACATTTACCGCGTTGTAAGTAGTTTAAATTTTGTAGTTCCTTTGTGTTCTGTTGTGTTTTTGATGTGCTAATGTGGTAGGATTTTGAGAACTGAAAAGGCCAAATAACTGTTGAGTTTTCTCAGACGAGACGCTCCACGTTACGGTCCGTATCATGTAGCGTAACAGGCGAAAAGAAAAGCAGAAATCACTGAAGGATGGAGGAAGAATGCTACGGTATGAGTTACGGACCGTCGTACATGTTACGAACCGTAACACATGATCGTAACTTTGACAAAAATCTGGGCATTCACTGGAAAATTTGCACACGTTACGCCAGGTAAGACGGACCGTAACACGTGTTACGGTCCGTCGGCTGTCGTGCCAGGTCATTAATGAATAACGAAAACAGGGTCGTTTGGTTGACCGTAACACGTGATATGTCTTGTATCTCATGTTAGGGTTCGTAACAGGGAACGTAACCGTCGGGCAACGTTTAAATACATAACCCGACGGTTACAAAATTTTAAAAACCAACAGGTGCCTTCACACTTTTTAATTCCCTCTCCCTCATAACTCCTCTCATCTTTTCTTTATCTCCCCCTCTCTTCATCTCCCACTCTCCCTTATCTTTCTTACACCATAGTTGCTGCGTTATTGTTCAAAAATCCTTTCTTTGCATTTCGAGATTCGTCTAATCATCGCCAACGATCAGATATTACCATGTCTTGACTCTCTTCTTTTAACTATCGACGCGATTGCTATGATCTTCATGAGTAAATTTGTATGTCATGCGTTGAAATTAGTACATTGATTGTCTTGAATGAGTTTCAATTCCCATTGATAAATTTTGCGGGATTTGACAATGGTTGGGGGTTAGGATTGGTATGTGTGCTGTTTGTGAGACTCGTGGGCACAAGCGCATTGTTTCCCATTGAGTCGGAGGGCATGCCGATTGAAGGTTTCATTCGTGAAATTCCTAAATTGGTTTGCCCACCAACTGTTAGATAAAAGGTCCCAATGAAAACTTTGGTAAAACCGGGCGAAGTCTGAGTAACCCGAGGTATGTGAGGGGATAAAATGTTGTTTTACACCATACCCCAAGAAGCATAAAGTCGAAAATCTTGGCGTCATGCTTAAAATGAAAAAAATTTGGCCAAGCAATTTGCCTGTTAACTTTTTGTCCGTCGTTCAATGTTACGGGCCGTAATGTGTGTTACGGACTGTAACACCGAGGATTTCCATGAAAACTTTCTGGAAATTTGAAAGATGTTACGGTGAAGTGTTACGGACCATAACACGTGTGACGGTCCGTAACCTCGTACCGTAACTCCTATGATTTCCAGAAAACTTTCTGGAAATTTTGGTTACGTTACGGTACCATGTTACGGACCGTAACACGTATGACGGACCGTCGAATGTGTGACGTTCCCTGTGTTAGAAATGAACAAACTACGTTACGGTTGGAAGATACGGCCCGTAACACTATCGACGGTTCGTCGACTGTGTTACGATGCCTGAGCTCAATGAAGTCATAACTTGAACCCATAAACTGTAGCATTGAACAGCTTCTCGTGTATTATATCTAACTTTACCTTCCACAGGTATGGGTAAACCACGACAATCAACGAAGGTTTCACCTAAGGTTGCGGGAAAATGAAAAGGTCGTGTTGCCAGCAAAGTAACCTCACGGCTGCGCGACGACGATCTAATCAAAGACGCCAGGGCTACAAAGCGGCCAGTCGCACCCAGCAGGCCAGCCACACCATCAGAAAGTTCCTCCTCGGCTGAGGAGGAGAGTTCGTCTAGTTCGTCGAGCCAGAGTCAACCCAGGCAGGCTGTCACCCCACCACACCGACCTCAACCATCCATTAGACAGCCTACTGCAGAGGAGCGCGAAAAAGAGCGCGAGCAGGAAATGAGAGAAACTGACATTCGGATGCAGGCTATGTATGAGCAGGACCTCCGGTTTTCTATTGAGGGATGTGAAGACTTGTACAACAAGGGGTGTGAGCTGGCAAAGAATGAGGGGAAGGACCCAAGGCGGATTATTTTCGAGGAGAGGAACGTCAGTTTCGATGGTCTTGATGGTTATCCAGGCATTCGTGACATTATCCGCTTCCATAAGTTAGAGTTTCTGAAAAACTCTGTGGGGTCCTACATCCCGGTTCTTTTCGGGAATTCTACGCTTCTTATGGGGCTGCTGTATTCAAAGCACTAAAAAAAGGGCAGCGCGCAACTCAAGTGCCGGCCATGACCGAGGTAGTAGTGCGGAAAAAGAAGATCAACATCTCTCCGACGGCCATCAATAGAATACTATTCGGGGAGGATTATATAGAGCCTACAGCAGCGGAAGAAGGGGAGTTTGTATACAAAATTGAACAGAAAGATACAATCTCCGTCCGAAAATGGGTGGCTTCAGTTATTGTACGGACAGCAGATCCCGAATGGGCCATAGTGCCAAAGTTGACAGCCACCACGCGAATTTGGAAAAACACCCTCACGCTAGAGGCAAAGTTTTGGTGGCAGATTATTCTATTCCGCATCCGTCCTACCCAGTCAGATAATTATTTAACTCGGGACAGGTCTGTTCTTGTGGCTTCCATTATGTCGAGGTATAAAATCAACTTCGGACGACTGGTAGCAGCAGATCTCCGGGAAAGAGCCACCCAGCCAGCCACTTCCCTCATTCATCCATGTCTGCTTACGCTATTATGCTTGCGTGAGGAACCAGAACCCCTCCCCCTTATCAATCATAGTGTGATCGCTAGGAGTATCTATGACATCACAAAGGGGAGGGATGATATGTTGAGCCAGGGTTCAATGCCATCTGCCTCGTCTTCTGATGTGCCGGAGGGGCCAACGAGATCAGATGTTTTACCCTTGGCTATCATGGGTGCTGAGGAAGTTGCTGTGGGTCCGCCCACAGATTCTGAGGCTCCACCGGCTGCTTATGCTACACAGCCCATGCCAGCTCTAGCCGCACCTACTTCGGGTGGTCCTACCTCTTCCACTGGAGCGAGCCCAGCACCAGCTCAGCCAATAACGAGAGTCCCACCCGATCTTGCAAGAAAAATGATGTTCAACCGGGAGAATTTTGGGGCAGTGATCCTGCAAGCAGATCGAACAGATTGGCAGGTCAAGCAACTCATGACTGAGCTGAAATTGTACACGAAAAGAGCTATTGATGCAGCGTTGCGGCCAATAAAAGAACAGATGGCTGATCACCTACGGATCCACTCTCGGATAGATGGTATTGAAAATAGAATGACTGAGCTGACTAGGACACACCCTGCTATGGAGTTGGGCACTATTCGGAGTGAGTTGCGGTCTGTCAAGGATGATGTGCAGAAATCGAAGGCACAGGACGTGGCTGTTATGAGGACCAACTTCTGAAAGTACACACAGAGTTGGTACAGAACTTCTACCAGCCGGTTCAGAGTCTACTTGGGGATGATGAGATCGAGGACACGGTTGAGGAGAAGCACGACGAGGAGTTGGAAGAGGATACCCACTCTTTGGCCAAAGGGAAGCGCAGGAGAGCCTCGCCAGATGATGAAAACCTCGAGCCCATTCTCCAGAGTCTTGATCCATTTCCTGCTTTGCGCCCACAGAATGAGGAGGAGCGGCGTACTTTGAAGAAGATCCGCCATGAGTCCAGGCTGAGTTCTGACACCACAGGAGCTACTTCTAGCTCAGCCCATCCCATTGAGCCGGCTCACCATACTTCTCCCCCACCTACTGTGACTGGGACATCCAGCGTTGGCCAGCCTGACACTACCACTGCTCCACCTCATGATGCTGTTGCAGATCCGAGCGCCTAGCGCGCTCCAGGGAGGCCCTCCGTTCTTTTGATGCATTATATTGATGTCTTGAGGGCAATGCATGTTTTTCAGTTGGGGGTGTGGGTAATTGCTGTTTTTGTTTTTTGTTGGGATTGTTGTTTTGGTATACTGGATATTGTTTTTTATTGTTTTTATTTTTGGTGGGTATTTTATCCCAAATTGTGATAGTAAGTATGTGTTTAGGACAATTGTTATTGTTTTTTTGTTTTTGTTGGTATTGTTTTTATCATGAAGAATGTCATTTTTATGTTGAATCTGGCATGTTTATATCTTTGTGATAGTTAGGAATAAAGTAATAATGACTTAAGTGGTTGTGGTCCGTGTTTCTAGCATAGTGGTTTTTACAGTTCAATGATATCCCTCCGAAAAATAATTTGTGATGTACATCAAGAATGAGTTGTTGATATTGACATGTATGGTTATTTTAATGACATTGCAAATAAAGGGTGTTCATGCATGTGAAATCTTCAAATGGAAATGAAGTCAGAGTATTTAAACAATCCTTATGCCATTGTGTTGTGAGTTCTTAGTTTCTATTTGCATAAGATGCTTGTAATCTAGAACTTGCCCGGTTGGTCGTGCGTGAATTCTAAGGAGAGTTTGATTGTGAAGTGATCTTAGGCTTTTTTTGTATTAACCCCAAAGCCTGTTTATCTTAAATGAGCCTAGCCCGTACAGAAAATGATCCCTAGTCTCCCATTTTGAGCCTATAGACTTTTTTTTTCGATTAACCGTGAACTAACCTCTTTTCCTTCTGTAAATAAACCCATTTGGCACCAAGTCCCTCATTGACACTGAAGAATGGAAAATGAGGCTAAAAGCCTAAGTTGGGGGTGACAAGTGAAAAATGCGGAAAATGAGGCTAAAAGCCTAAGTTGGGGGTGATTAGTAAAAGATGCGGAAAATGAGGCCAAAAGCCTGTTGGGGGTGAGCGCGAATATTAAGGGGCATGATTCAGCGTGGATATATATATATATAGCTGAAGATGGAGGGTCAGAAATAATAGGAAGAATGGTCAATGAAGTCAAAAAGAAGTGTCGAGGAGGGTGAGTCACCGCTATCCAAATATTCATCCTACCCGTCCCTAAGCCAATGTTACAAGCCCAAAAAGTCCTAATGTGATCACAATCAAATTGTTCAAAGTTGAAGGCATGGAAAATAAAGGCAAGCCTATGGTATGTGCACGCATGGTATGCAAATTTCTTTGTGAGTATGAGTGTCCTTCTGTCTCTATAGTCTTCTATCTCATTTATGTTGTAAATGTGTGTTGGGACATTCTTTGGTCTATGTGAGGGCGTAAGGATTGTAGGTTTCAAAGTAGCTGGCTTTCCGGAAGTTGAAATTCATGTGCATAGAGACTCCCATACTATGATTGTGTCATTAATTGAGGTTGCATAGTGAATTACAATTTTTCTGAAATGTGCGTCTTGTGTCACAAATAGGAGATGGATAAGAGCTTAAATATTTTTCTTGGATTGAAGAGTCCGTGCTAGAAACACATGCCAAAACCACCGTAGTCATTCTTATTTTACTAAGATGTCGTGTGTTAGTAGTGAGTCTTGTTGTAGTTGCTCGAGGACAAGCAAAAGCTTAAGTTGGGGGTGTTGATGTGCCGTGAATTTCGGTACATTTTATGCCTTTGTAACTAGAGGTGTTGCTTGTTTTTAAGTGTTTTTACATCATTCTTAGGTTATTTTTGTGTTTTATAGGGTTGGTTGAATAAGGATCGGAAATGATAAGAAATGCTGAAAAAACGGACAACTTGGAGCCAAATGACGGTCCGTAACTCGTGCTACGGACTGTAACGTGATCCGTACCAAAGAGGATACGTGCCGCTACGAAGGACGGTCCATAACTCATGTTACGGGCCGTAACGTGTACCGTAAGCTGAGGAAAATTTCCAGAAAGTTGCCAAGTAGTGTCACAGGTTACGCCCCAGAAGGACGGTCCGTAAATTGAGTTACGGGGCGTAACGTCGTGGCGTACCGCAGTGGTCACTAAGACTGAAGCCATGATACGCTGGGAGATACGGACCGTAACCTGAGTTACGGTCCGTTGCATAATGACCGTGACATCAACATGACAAAGGGGCGAACCAAAGGACGGACCGTAACCTGTGTTACGGTCCGTAACGACGCCGCGTAAGGGTGTTTTTGTCCAGAAACTTGGCGCGATTTTTGTCCCTATAAATACTTAAAGTAGGGTTTTAATTTCATTATTCAGATTTCTTTTGAGAGCATTAATTCTAGGTCTTAAATATTAGAAGTGGTTGGAGCATTCAAAGCAACAACTTCACTTTCATTCCATATCGTATTCACATCGCAAGTATAGTATGTTAACTTGTAAGCTTTCTTTGTTAGCCAAAATTATGAGTAGCTAATTTTAACGCTAAGGTTGTGGGTCCTATGATGGATATATGTGAATGGGTTTCTACTATTGATATATGCATAATGGTTGTTATTATTTATTCTATCTTTGTGCGTTAGCGTTGGGTAATGATTGCAAGCATTAACCGAAGCCATTATATTAACTTTTCTTGGGAAAGAGAGTTAATATTGGTAAGATTGAATAACAATGACTCGAGGCATTAACCCTCGTTTAATAGACTAACTTAGGAATAAGAACAAGTCTAAATTGGCATTATTGGTCGCTTTACGCCATTAATAGGTGTAATTTGAGCGTATCAATGGTCATAGGACTTCTTGGAGGTATTTATGGATGATTTCTCTGTTGTTGGTGATTCATTTGATGATTGTCTTGACCATCTGGGTCAAGTGCTGAAAAGATGTGAGGAGACGAATCTCGTGCTAAATTGGGAGAAGTACCACTTTATGGTGAAGGAAGGGATCGTCCTCGGTCACAAAATCTCTGAAAAGGGAATTGAGGTCGATCAAGTGAAGATAGATGTGATTGCAAAACTTCCTCCACCCATCTCAGTCAAAGGTGTCTGAAGTTTCTTGGGACATGCTGGGTTTTACAAGATTGCTAACCAGATGCGCAAGCTTCTTGAAAAATAGGCTACGTTTGTGTTTGATGACAAGTGCCGAAAGGCATTTGATGAATTGAAGGAGCGCCTCACTACTGCTCTTGTGATTGTTACTCCGGATTGGTCCTTACCTTTTGAGCTGATGTGTGATGCTAGTGGGTTTGCAATAGGTGTTGTGCTTGGTCAGAGGCACAATAAAATTATGCACTCGATCTACTATGATAGTAGGACACTTAATGCGGCGCAGATGAACTACACGGTGTCTGAGCAAGAACTGCTTGCAATAGTTTAAGCTTTTGAGAAGTTTCGGTCCGATTTGCTGGGGTCCAAGGTTGTGGTGTACACTGACCATGCTGTGTTGAGGTATTTGATGGAAAAGAAGGAAGCTAAGCCTCAACTAATTCGTTAGGTCCTTCTATTACAAGAGTTTGATTTCGAAGTAAAAGATCGAAAGGGATCCGAAAATCAAGTCGCAGATCATCTCTCTAGGCTTGAAGAAACTGGAGTGCCAGCAGAAGAACTTGACATTAAAGATGCGTTTCCAAATGATCAAGTTTTGGCGGTGTTTATGCAGGTGGCACCTTGGTTTGCGGATTTTGCTAACTACTTGGTAACTGGTAGCATTCCCGACGAGATAAAATCGTATCAGAAGAATAAATTTTTGCGGGATGTTCGTCAGTACTATTGGGATGAACCATACTTATTCAGAACTGGCGCTGATAACATTATTCGGTGTTGTGTCCCAGAGAGTGAGGTAGTGGAGATTCTGAAGGCTTGCCACGACTCTCCAGTTGGGGGACATCATAGTGGTACGAGGACTGCTGCAAAGGTCCTTGAATGTGGTTATTATTGGCCTACTCTCTTTCATGATACTAATCTGATGGCACGTTCTTGTGATCAGTGCCAAAGGCAGGGGAATATTGGTAGGAGGCAAGAGATGCCTATGAACTTTGTAATGGAAGCGGAAATGTTCGATGTTTGGGGAATTGATTTTATGGGTCCCTTTGTAAGCTCTTGTGGCATGAAATACATCTTGGTGGCTATTGATTATGTCTCCAAATGGGTAGAAGCGGTGGATTTACCTAATAATGAAGCCAAGAGAGTCATGGGATTCTTGAAAAAGAACATATTTACTCGCTTTGGTACCCCAAGGGCAATAATCAGGGATGGTGGTTCTCACTTTTGCAATAAAGCCTTTGCGGGATTGATGGAGAATTATGGAGTCAAGCATAGGGTGGCGACCCCGTATCATCCTTGTTGCACCTCATTTTTACCAAAGGCTAAACAAAGCACAACTTATGAAGCTCTGAAATAATTAATTATGTACAGAGTCGCCACCTAGCATTTAAGGTATACTAGGGTACCTATAAATTATTAATATATGCAGCTTAACATGATCTACGAAAATAAGTGAGATTCTAGGTAAGGGTTCAAATTATTCCAAAGGGAAGGTATTAGGCATCCTTCAGAATCCACAAATGTGGTTCCCGGCTGGACCAATATAACTATACGAGGGATGTGTAAAAAGGCTTTATTATTTACAAAAATTAATAGAATTTAGACTAAAGAATAATATGAATATTCACATAAATAATCATGCAATACGTATTTTATACATATGTATTATAATAATTATTAAAAAAAAAGTTATGTGCAACTTAGAAGCTTGGGTATGTGACAAAGGTATAAAAAATGGGCATGAAATTATTTTGCACTCGAAGTGAGTTAACTAATTTAACTAGCTAAGTATGTACGCCTAATCAATTAATTATGAAAGTATATTATAAATCCTAAATATTGAGGAAAATCACCCTATTTATTCACTTAAGTGTGCTAAGCTATTGAATTAAAACTCTAGCAAAACATGATAACTATAGGAATATTAGCTACAAAAATAATAACTGCCTAATATTAATTTGTCTAAAACACATAAAATTTAAATCACCTAAGCAGATCATAAATAAATACCACTAACCTACACCCTAAAAAGTAAAGTTTCACTATATTTTATGCTTGCATAACTTAAGAATGTAAAAAACAAATATATAAACAAAGAATTTAAGAAGGTATTTGAACTTCTTTTGAGTGTCATCTTCAAAAAGTAACTCCGGATACCTGCATGAGACTTAATAAAAATGTTAGTAAGAAAATAAATAACTAGCGGATGAATTAAAGAAATAATGAATAAACTTAAAATAAAAAACCCGTCTTTGTACATGGAAGGCCTTGGAAATCGACGGAAATTTCTTCATCGGCCATATTCATGGAGGAGGATCTCCTTAGTTGCAGAATGTAGCTCAGAATTGCCAAAAAATGAAAGTGCATTTGAGGCTGTATTTCCACACCTAAAGTATGGCCATTTTGCTAGATTTTTGGTGCATTTGAGGCTGCACTTTCAGCACTCTAATGCAACAGCAGATTGGCCATTTCTTTGTGCATTTTGCTGTATTTTCGGGGGGTTATTTAAGTTGTATTTCAGCACAAAATGCAGCAGCAAATTGGTCACTGTGTAGGCATTTCTTTTGCTGCATTTCAGCACATAATGCAACAACAAATTACTTGCAAAACTGGTCCATTTTAGCTGTTTTTTTTTCAGCAGCTAATGCAGCTATAGATCAAATCATTTTCAGCACAATTTTAGACCAGTTTCACCGTAATTTTAGACCAGTTTCAGCACCATTTTAGCACAATTTCAGCACCATTTTCAGCACTATTTCAGCACCATTTTAGCACCATTTCAGCACCATTTTCAGCACCATTTCAGCATTATTTTAGCACCATTTCAGCACCATTTTCAGCACACTATTTCTGCACCATTTCAGCACCATTTCAGCACCATTTTCAGCACATTTTCAGCACTATTTCAGCACCATTTTAGCACTATTGCAGCACCATTTTCAGCACCATTTCTGCACCATTTTAACACCATTTCAGCACCATTTTCAGCACCATTTTAGCACCAAATTGACCAATTTTTTGGTGCATTCTCAGCACTATATTCAGAGCAAGAAGATCGACGTCAAATCTCAACTTTGAGGATTAAATCTCCACAGAAGCACCATCGACGCTAAATCCCAAATTAGACCCACTTCCAGAAGAAAAAGAGATACTGATTACATGTGTAACTCCATTGATGTTGTGTATCTGCCCAAGACTACCCCAAAATATTTAAACAAAATGCAAGAGAAGAAATGGAGTTTCATAAAATAGATTGTGGTTTCAAAACTGAAAAACATTTCTAGTTATTAG
The DNA here is from genome assembly GCF_019175385.1 of Lycium barbarum. Classification (NCBI taxonomy): domain Eukaryota; kingdom Viridiplantae; phylum Streptophyta; class Magnoliopsida; order Solanales; family Solanaceae; genus Lycium; species Lycium barbarum. Next base: position 134,807 of record NW_026843418.1, read on the forward strand.
ACATTATGAACATGGTATCTTTTAACTTTACAGATCGAGATGAATCTATGAATGGCAGAAAGGGTGGAGAAGAGGGGGAAGGGAATGAGGTTGCGCGGCTGCTCCGGTTCACCGGAGATGGAGCTCCTCGCCAGAGCAGCGGGAGGGGGAGGACGAAGCGGGGTGTTGTGGGCTGGTTTCGTGGCTGTTTGGTGGATGTGTGGTGAGGAAGATGAAGGCGGGAGCGAAGGGGGTAGTTTGGCGCGTCGCCGGAGCTCCGACGGCGGCGGCGGCGGCGTGTAAAAAGGATGGAGAGAAAATAAAGTGTTTAGGGCTTTGTTTTGTTGGAAGAGAGAGAGAGAGAGAGAGAGGGAGAGAGAAATCTGATATGTGCTCGTGTGAGTTGTGTTGGATCCCATCATTAAATTAACCCCCCCTTTTCTTATAATATAAACAAACACCCCTTTTTATACCCAAAAATAATGAAGCCATACCCATTTGTCCCCAACCCATCATCTCAATTAACTCTTTTTAAAAAAAAAAAAAAAAAAGAAGTGATGAGATCTTGACTTGACCAAATTTTACTCTGCGTTTAAAAATTAATTACTCCGATTTTCTCTGCACTGTCAGACTGTACTAAAATATAGTTAATTAATACATGTATAAATAATAACGCAAGTATAAAATATAAACATTAATGTCTATGATATGAAAATGTATTGCTATAAAATTAAGAAACAATTATTAATTGCACAAAAAATGGTAGTATTACGCTGTACATGTGCAAAATAATGATTCTTGAAAAAATGAATAAATTGAGAAAATTCCTAAAATAAGGATAATCATCAATAAATTGTTGAAAAAATGTAAAAATGTATTTCGTGCTTTTTAACTAATCAGGGCCCCCCAAAACGTTAATTTTAAGCACGTCGAGCCAAAATTAGGTATCAACAACTTGTCCCTCTTCGACCGGAGACGAGGAAAGAGTTTTCGGACGAAGACGTTGACATTTAGCCTATTTTGGCTCGACAAAGAATTGCTAAAAGGATATGTACGGAGAAAGAGGCCAGACGTTGGTAGAGCTTTGACAATACTCTCAGTTTGTCGGCAGGGTTGCGATAAAAAGAAAAATGATAAAAAGGGAAGGATTGTATACTTGTTGGGGAAAGAATGATTCTCGCCCCGATGTGACCGAACTCTGCATAGAACTTCCTACATATCTCGTCAATCACGAGAATCAGATCAATGTAGTTCGAAAGCTGATAACTAATGGATGCTGTGGCAAATTTTGATCGTCCGATCAAAATTTTGCCCCAGTGTTGTTAGAATGGTCCTGGCAAGTGTAGCATGAAGAACGGTCGTGCTATGTAACGCCTTTGCTTCGGCGAAGAATGCAGGTGCAGTGCAATACGGCTGCGAGCATACGCAGGGGCATTTGAAAATAATTAAGCAATGCAGGTGCGGTGCAATACGGCTGCGAGCATACGCAGGGGCATTTGAAAATAATAAAGCAATGCAGGTGCAGTGCGATGCCTTATGCAGAAATTTTCAAGGGGGCGGTGCGCAGCCCATGCAACATGAAAGGCGGTGCGCAACCTTATGTAGAGATTTCCAAGGGCGGTGCGCAGCCCATGAAATATATGAAAGCGATGCAAAGGGCGGTGCGCAACCCATGCATCATATGAAAGGCGGTGCGCAGCCTTATGCAGAAATTTTCAAAAGGGCGGTGCATGGCTCATGCAACATGAAAGGCGGTGCGCAGCCTTATGCAGAGATTTCCAAGGGCGGTGCGCAACCCATGAAATATATGAAAGTGATGCAAAGGGCGGTACGCAGCCCATGCATCATATGAAAGGCGGTGCGCAGCCTTATGCAGAAATTTTCAAAAGGGCGGTGCATGGCTCATGCAACATGAAAGGCGGTGCGCGGCCTTATGTAGAGATTTCCAAGGGCGGTGCACAGCCCATGAAATATATGAAAGCGATGCAAAGGGCGGTGCGCAGCCCATGCATCATATGAAAGGCGGTGCGCAGCCTTATGCAGAAATTTTCAAAAGGGCGGTGCATGGCCCATGCAACATGAAAGGCGGTGCGCAGCCTTATGCAGAGATTTCCAAGGGCGGTGCGCAGCCCATGAAATATATGAAAGCGATGCAAAGGGCGGTGCGCAGCCCATGCATCATATGAAAGGCGGTGCGCAGCCTTATGCAGAAATTTTCAAAAGGGCGGTGCATGGCCCATGCAACATGAAAGGCGGTGCGCAGCCTTATGCAGAAATTTTCAAAAGGGCGGTGCATGGCCCATGCAACATGAAAGGCGGTGCGCGGCCTTATGTAGAGATTTCCAATGGCGGTGCATGGCCCATGAAATATATGAAAGCGATGCAAAGGGCGGTGCGCAGCCCATGCATCATATGAAAGGCGGTGCGCAGCCTTATGCAGAAATTTTCAAAAGGGCGGTGCATGGCCCATGCAACATGAAAGGCGGTGCGCGGCCTTATGTAGAGATTTTCCAAGGGCGGTGCGCAGCTCATGAAATATATGAAAGCGATGCAAAGGGCGGTGCGCAGCCCATGCATCATATGAAAGGCGGTGCGCAGCCTTATGCAAAAATTTTCAAAAGGACGGTGCATGGCCCATGCAACATGAAAGGCGGTGCGCAGCCTTATGCAGAGATTTTCAAGGGCGGTGCGCAGCCCATGAAAAATATGAAAATGATGCAAAGGGCGGTGCGCAGCCCATGCATCATATGAAAGGCGGTGCGCAGCCTTATGCAGAAATTTTCAAAAGGGCGGTGCATGGCCCATGCAACATGAAAGGCGGTGCGCAGCCTTACGCAGATGCAGTGCAATGCGGCCGCGAGCATACGCAGGGGCATTTGAAAAATAAATAAAGCAGTGCAGGTGTGGAAGATAACGCCTTTGCTTCGGCGCGAATGAAATGCAGAAGGTAAGGTCCTTGGGCCATGAAATGGTGCCTTTAAGCGATAAGAATGATGCCTTTAGACTATGACGCCCTCGATGTCCTATTGTGGGGCTGGACGAGCCAATGCAGTGTCCTACTGTGGTGCTGGGCGAGCCCGTGCCTTTTCTCTCGAAACGCGCCATTGGTGGAATTTTTGAGGGCCCCCTCAAAAATTTTGTCCCAGTTTAGAAAACAAACAAAAATTCGCATACTTCCCGCGAAATGCGATTTGCACTTGCGGTTTTTTTTTTTTTTTTTTTAGCTACTCAAAAATGTTCTCCCAATTTCATGCTTCAGCGGAGAAATACGAGGATCTTTCATGGTAAGACCAGATGTCGATACATCGTAGAGTTAGTAACAACAGAACAACATTGAACTATATTTACTGTGCAACAATAAAAAACAAAATCAAGAAAAATAGCAAAATCATGAGAGCAAAATCTAGCAAAAATGATTTTTTTTTAATAACAATGATTTATGTAACATGCCTCAACTTCAATTGGTACGAACAATTAGTATTGTGCATAAGAATTCACCATTATTTATCGCCCAACAAACCAAGATCGACTTATTGGTAATTCCTATAGCTTCAAGTGGTACCTCAGACATACCTAAAGATCGACAAGATTGGTTCATTTTGCTTCAAACAAGGATTATAAACTATACCTATCCTCATGTTTCAAGTGCCCTCACCAGAAAGAAAGTCCCTTTTCACACATATTCAGTATTTTTGAACTTTGAGACATCTAGAGAAGTACACTCAAACTCATAAAGATGTTCAATGCTTGCAATTGTAATACCATAAGCTTGGTCGTCATGTAAGTATCCACTAATGAGAGAAACCTTAGCATAGAATCACGTAGGGCTTGTTATGGTGTTGTAATGTAGGCTTGGGAAAAGGGTGGGATATTATTTGGGTAAGGAGTGACCAATCCTTCCCTAAGCGTTGCACTATGTCTGTGCTCAGTATTTATGTGCTCTGACACTGTGTTTTATTGTCCCTTTCTTTTGTACTTGTGCGACCTCTTTTGCAAGTTAAAGCCCTTTTTTCATTTTTTTTTTTTTGACTTTAGTGTTGCATGCCCGAAACTCTGTGGGGATTAAGAGAATTGACCTGGGTTGCATGCCCGAGGTCTTGATAGTAATTCCAGGTTGTATGCCTGAGTGTGAAAAAAAAAAATAACGAGTTGTATGTCCGAGATTCTGAATGACTAAATTTTTTTTATTTTGTTTTTGTTTGAGCTCTTTCTTGCTTTGGAGGTCGTTCTTAGCCTTTGTTTTTCTGGGACGGTCGAATCCCTTTTTTTTTTTTTTGAAGCTTCAGCTCAAATCTCTATCCGCAGTTGCACGTTTTTTTAGTACGCTCAGGGAGGTTGGGCCAAGAGAGAGATAGTGCATGTAAGCACTCAGAAATGGTATAGGCTTATGATGTGGTGGTAAAAGAAAAGGCTTTAGGCTCAAAGGGGAAATGCTAGGGATAATGTCATTTGGTAGGCTAGAAAGGCTCAAACGGGTCAAAGAAGGCCTACGATCCTTTTCTATGCTGGGTGTTACTCATAATTTCACCTCAACAGACATTCAGGTCAAGTTCTAGATCACAATGCAATGCAATTGAACGCTATATAAAGCTCACCACACAATGCACATGAAACAATGAGGTTTGTTTTATTCTTGTCTTACGAGCATGCAAGAGAATTTTTCAAGTGTCGCTTAAAGTGTGAATGAGAGGTACCAAAAGAATCTATAGTTTACCACGAAGTCAGTCCTCTCCATCATATTGATTGTTACTTGTTTCTTTCCTATGCACATCCTAACTGTGTTGGTACCAACCAAGTAAAAGATATGAATCTAAAAAATATTTTTTGTATTTTTTGAATAGGGGTACCGAACCCAAAAAGGGTTGCCTACGTATCTCATCTTTGATGAGAATCAGGTGCGCGTAGTTCGTTCAGAAAGGATAGAAAGAAATAAAATATTTTTGTGATTTTTCAAAATAAAGGATTTTTTTTTTTGTGATTTTTTGAATAATGAATACCGAACCCAAAAGGGCTGCCTACGTATCTCATCAAAGAAGAGAATCAGGTGTGCGTAGTTCTTGCAGATAGGATAGAAAGAGAAAAAAAATATTTTTGTGATTTTTCAAAATAAAGAATTTTTTTTTTGCAATTTTTTGAATAATGAATAATGAATACTGAACCCAAAAGGGCTGCCTACGTATCTCATCAAAGAAGAGAATCAGGTGCGCGTAGTTCTTGCAGATAGGGTATAAAATGCATGATTGAAGAAAAAATATTTTACAAAATGCAGGGTTCAACACAAGTCAACTAAAAATAGTTGGATAAAGTGCTAAGGTAGTGCAAAGAAAATAACAACAATATTTATTTAAAAACAAAAACATGTAACAAATAAAGAGTATGTGAAAAATGAAAAGAATGTTCGAAATAAAGGATAAAATTAAACCTAGCTAAAAACAACTGCAAAATGGAATGTACAGTAACCTAGGAATTCTAAGAGTTGGTTTTATCTAAACACAAGGCTCCCCCAAGCGGACAACTTGGGAGTGGAAAGTCCGTGGCCGTCGACTGCACCGCCGATCGACTAAATCCACAAGATCGATCCAACTAAAAGGGTAATTTAGTAGTGCACGGGCGCAAACCGCGAAGCCGCTTTAAGTGTGTGAATATGTGTGAGTTTTCCAGGAGTGGAAGAAGTATGAACGGATTAACAATTTATATAAACCGATAACACATATGAATATTAATATGAAACCACAAAAAGATAGCAATTAAAGAGAAACAGTAAAAGCAAGATGCATAATTTACAATAAATAAAACTTGTTAGTAAAAAGAAAAAAGGACAATAATACGGTGTATGAAAAAAAAACAGATATGTACGTAAGCAATTAAAGGGAACAAAAGGAAGGATATACATGACGAATAAATACAGGCAAGTAAAATAATAAACAAAAACTCAAATAAAGATAACATACCTCGAATAACAAATTGAGTTCATATGGTTAGAACCTAAGTGTCCCCAGCAGAGTCGCCATGTTGTTGCACCTCATTTTTACCAAAGGCTAAACAAAGCACAACTTATGGAGCTCTGAAATAATTAATTATGTACAGAGTCGCCACCTAGCATTTAAGGTATACTAGGGTACCTATAAATTATTAATATATGCAGCTTAACATGATCTACGAAAATAAGTGAGATTCTAGGTAAGGGTTCAAATTATTCCGAAGGGAAGGTGTTAGGCATCCTTCAGAATCCACAAATGTGGTTCCCGGCTGGACCAATTTAACTATACGAGGGATGTGTAAAAAGGCTTTATTATTTACAAAAATTAATAGAATTTAGACTAAAGAATAATATGAATATTCACATAAATAATCATGCAATACGTATTTTATACATATGTGTTATAATAATTATTAAAAAAAAAATTATGTGCAACTTAGAAGCTTGGGTATGTGACAAAGGTATAAAAAATGGGCATGAAATTATTTTGCACTCGAAGTGAGTTAACTAATTTAACTAGCTAAGTATGTACGCCTAATCAATTAATTATGAAAGTATATTATAAATCCTAAATATTGAGGCAAATCACCCTATTTATTCACTTAAGTGTGCTAAGCTATTGAATTAAAACTCTAGCAAAACATGATAACTATAGGAATATTAGCTACAAAAATAATAACTGCCTAATATTAATTTGTCTAAAACACATAAAATTTAAATCACCTAAGCAGATCATAAATAAATACCACTAACCTACACCCTAAAAAGTAAAGTTTCACTATATTTTATGCTTGCATAACTTAAGAATGTAAAAAAAATATATATATAAACAAAAAATTTAAGAAGCTATTTGAACTTCTTTTGAGTGTCATCTTCAAAAAGTAACTCCGGATACCTGCATGAGACTTAATAAAAACGTTAGTAAGAAAATAAATAACTAGCGGATGAATTAAAGAAATAATGAATAAACTTAAAATAAAAAACCCGTCTTTGTACATGAAAGGCCTTGGAAATCGACGGAAATTTCTTCATCGGCCATATTCATGGAGGAGGATCTCCTTAGTTGCAGAATGTAGCTCAGAATTGCCAAAAAATGAAAGTGCATTTGAGGCTGTATTTCAACACCTAAAGTATGGCCATTTTGCTAGATTTTTGGTTCATTTGAGGCTGCATTTTCAGCACTCTAATGCAACAGCAGATTGGCCATTTCTTTGTGCATTTTGCTGTATTTTCGGGGGGTTATTTAAGTTGTATTTCAGCACAAAATGCAGCAGCAAATTGGTCACTGTGTAGGCATTTCTTTTGCTGCATTTCAGCACATAATGCAACAACAAATTACTTGCAAAACTGGTCCATTTTAGCTGTTTTTTTTTCAGCAGCTAATGCAGCTATAGATCAAATCATTTTCAGCACAATTTTAGACCAGTTTCACCGTAATTTTAGACCAGTTTCAGCACCATTTTAGCACAATTTCAGCACCATTTTCAGCACTATTTCAGCACCATTTTAGCACCATTTCAGCACCATTTTCAGCACCATTTCAGCATTATTTCAGCACCATTTCAGCACCATTTTCAGCACACTATTTCTGCACCATTTCAGCACCATTTCAGCACCATTTTCAGCACATTTTCAGCACTATTTCAGCACCATTTTAGCACTATTGCAGCACCATTTTCAGCACCATTTCTGCACCATTTTAACACCATTTCAGCACCATTTTCAGCACCATTTTAGCACCAAATTGACCAATTTTTTGGTGCATTCTCAGCACTATTTTCAGAGCAAGAAGATCGACGTCAAATTTCAACTTTGAGGATTAAATCTCCACAGAAGCACCATCGACGCTAAATCCCAAATTAGACCCACTTCCAGAAGAAAAAGAGATACTGATTACATGTGTAACTCCATTGATGTTGTGTATCTGCCCAAGACTACCCCAAAATATTTAAACAAAATGCAAGAGAAGAAATGGAGTTTCATAAAATAGATTGTGGTTTCAAAACTGAAAAACATTTCTAGTTATTAGACATTATGACCATGGTATCTTTTAATTTTACAGATCGAGATGAATCTATGAATGGTAGAAAGGGTGGAGAAGAGGGGGAAGGGAATGAGGTTGCGCGTTGGTGGTCGCGCGGCTGCTCCGGTTCACCGGAGATGGAGCTCCTCGCCGGAGCAGCGGGAGGGGGAGGACGAAGCGGGGTGTTGTGGGCTGGTTTCGTGGCTGTTTGGTGGAGGTGTGGTGAGGAAGATGAAGGCGGGAGCGAAGGGGGTAGTTTGGCACGTCGCCGGAGCTCCGACGGCGGCGGTGGCGGCGTGTAAAAAGGATGGAGAGAAAATAAAGTGTTTAGGGATTTGTTTTGTTGGAAGAGAAAGAGAGAGAGAGAAAAATCTGATATGTGCTCGTGTGAGTTGTGTTGGATCCCATCATTAAATTAACCCCCCTTTTCTTATAATATAAACAAACACCCCTTTTTATGCCCAAAAATAATGAAGCCATGCCCCTTTGTCCCCAACCCATCATCTCAATTAACTCTTTTTTTTAAAAAAAAAAAAAAAAAAAGTGATGAGATCTTGACTTGACCAAATTTTACTCTGCGTTTAAAAATTAATTACTCTGATTTTCTCTGCACTGTCAGACTGTACTAAAATATAGTTAATTAATACATGTATAAATAATAACGCAAGTATAAAATATAAACATTAATGTCTATGATATGAAAATGTATTGCTATAAAATTAAGAAACAATTATTAATTGCACAAAAAATGGTAGTATTACGCTGTACATGTGCAAAATAATGATTCTTGAAAAAATGACAATAAATTGAGAAAAATCCTAAAATAAGGATAATCATCAATAAATTGTTGAAAAAATGTAAAAATGTATTTCGTGCTCTTTAACGAATCAGGGCCCCCCAAAACGTTAATTTTAATCACGTCGAGCCAAAATTAGGTGTCAACAATCCTCAGACAAGCGGGCAAATTGAAGTCTCTAATTGGGAGATAAAGAGTATTTTAGCAAAGACGATGAATGGAAAAAGAACTGATTGGGCCCGCAAGCTCAATAATGCTCTATGGGCTTACCGGACTGCCTTCAAGACTCCGATTGGGACTTCACCCTTCAAGCTAGTTTTTGGGAAGGCATGTCACCTACCAATTGAACTTGAACATAAAGCCATGTGGGCCTTGATAAAATTGAACATGAATTGGGAAGAAGCGACCAAACTCAGGTTGTTTCAACTCAATGAGATGGATGAGTTCTGCTATCAGGCATATGAAAACGCAGCACTATACAAAGAGGGGATGAAGCTATATCATGATAAGAAAATCCTGTAGCGGGAATTCTACAACGATGACCCCGTCTTGTTGTTTAATTCTAGATTGAAGCTGCTTCTGGGCAAATTGAAATCACGGTGGTCAGGTCCCTTTGAAGTGGTAAGTGTCTCACCCCATGGAGCTATTGAATTGAAGTCCGAAGATGGAACTCGGACATTTAAGGTGAACAGGAAGAGGGTGAATCACTGCCATGGTATGATTGCGGGAGACAGAATTGTGGACCGATATCGGTTGAAACACCTTGGGACAAATGCTGAAGCGGCGAGTCTCGACCAAGAATAAACTGATAACACCATCGTGTTGCGACGTTAAATTAAACGCTTCTTGGGAGGCAACCCAATTTTAAAATCCTGTAATTTTGTTTCTGTAGGTTTTAGATTTTTATTTTTTTTAAAGGTGTCGAAAAAAAAACACAGCAAAGTTACACCAGAGCACAAAGGCAGGCCGTCGACATGTCGACGGACCGTCAATGTGCAATGACGGTATACAGAGCTGAGATTCTGAAGCTTAGAAATTTCTCATCGGCAGGTAAATAAATCGACGAGCATGTCGACAGACCTTCGACACGTTCGACGACGCCGTCGAACTGCTCGTCAACAGGTCAGCCCTTTTCTTTAATTTTCTTGTCGTTTTTACACTTTGAGAAGTCGTCGACATGTCGACGACTCGTCCATAAACTTCGAAATAATATAGGGCAAACAGTCAGCTTTTAAAACAAAAATAACAGGCAGTGCTATCAAATACTACTCCCAACCGATTCAAATCCATCTTCTCCCTCCATAATGCTACAGCCAGTCAATAAATTGTTAAAGCTTCCATAAAAGCTAGACTAAGCAATAGCATACCTCGTATTTTTCCCTCTGCCTCAGGCCGTCTCGCGATACCCTCTACAGCTTGACCCGCAGCAGTCCCTTGATCAATTCCAGGTCCAATAGAAGCAAGCCCTACAGCCAATCCAGCAGCAATAACGGAAGCGGCAGAAATCAGTGGATTTATGATAAGTTCCCCGTACCAAAAAAAGAATGGTTGGAGATACACATACAAGGTTTGCTTGTTACTAATATAGTCTAGCCTCTCTTCTTCTTTAGATTCCTTGTTTAACTCCGATAGTAGTATTGATCGTGTCAATGCAGAGGAAATGAATGCATTTACATACTATTAAATCTTATAAGTGAACTAGATAAAGCGAAATCAAGATTCCGTTTTATCTAGTTCACTTATACTGGATCTTACGGATCCTGCTCATGTACAACATGATTCGGATTCCCTCCATAACTCCCATAAATTCCTCCATAAAATCAGCACCCACTACACTGAGCAACCCTAAAACAACAATACCCACTGATTTTTCATTGTTACTGCCCTAGTTGCTCTGTCTTTCTCTGTATTTTCTTAAATTTTGAGTCAAGTTTTCTTCAAAGTCTCTTTCTATATCAGGTATGTGCATGAATTTCAGCCTTTTCTTGGATTTACTGTTGGCATTTGTTCGAAAATTGCTAAAAGAGCTACCTACGGTTCCTAAATTAATTGCAAAATTTGATTTTGGGACCTAGGCTGTATTTGATGGCATTGAAATAAAGTGGGTGTGTTGTTAACTGGGATACATGGGTGACATATGTGAATGCTAAGGGTAGAGATTATGACTTAGGGTTTGTATTTATTGAATGAAATCTATTCTTGAATTGGCAAAATTATGAAATTGTGGTTGGGGAAACGGAATTTTGATATGATTGTTGTTAGATGGACTCGTGGGGATGAGAATATGGTGCTCCCATTGAGTCGGCGGGCATTTTGATCAACTTGTTGGTTCATTATGCCCGCCAATGGTCCGAAAAAGAGAAAGTCTATCGAAACATGGTGCTTAAGGAGTGAAGTCTGAGTAACCCCAATGGGTCGGAGGGTATTTCGATTAAAAATCTCAATTTGGAATCGTTATTGTCACGACCCAACTCCGTGGGCCATGATTAGTGCCCGAGCTAGACACTTGTATACGCATCTGTTAGATATAGTCAAACTGGACCTAAGGACAATATGGAAACATACAAAAGAACTCCAAAGGTTCATAACGTCATCATATATATATATATATATATATATATCCCGATAACCTGTCTCCTGAGGAGTCACAACTAATCAAAACATAATATGATACGCAAGCCGACAAGGCTGCCACTACATGTCAATATGATACGCACGCCGACGAGGCTGCAACTACATATCAATACCATACGCAGGCCGACAAGGCTGCCATTACCGACGAACATATCCATAGCACATCGTATAGACACAGCTGAACAAAACTTATACACAACCCACACATATGTCTACAGACCTCTAAGAGTATCGATAGTAAAATATGACGGGACAGGGCCCCGCCGTACCTCTGGATAAACATATATATACATCAAAAGATTTGTACCAAAAGTTTAGGCTCCGGAACAATGGAGCTCTCCAAGACAGCTGAATAGAAATCCTAAGCTGGAGGATCACCAAATCGAGTATCTGTACCTGCGGGCATGAAACGCAGCCCCCTCCCCCCCCCCCCCCCCCCCCCCCCCCCCCCGGAGAAAGGGGGTCAGTACGAGATATGTACTGAGTATATAAAGCATGAAATACAATAAAGAGGATCATGACTGAAATAGAGATCACATGAGACAAGTATGACATTCAAAATACCAATACACTTGCCTTATGAAATGTAAATCATGCATATCAATATCATATATCATACCCGGTGATGAGTCGTGAAATTACGCGATATTCGACGCTAATTCCTTAAGCTTTTGTGACTCCTTAAGCACTTTTGTTGTTACTTTTTGTGTTTTTATGTTGTTTTGTAGGAAAAGATGCCCGGAGAGCATAACGGAGCAAAACGGATTAAAATAGAGCAAAAATAGAACAAATTAACGTTTCTGGCACCACATGCTAATAGCATGTGGTGCAGCATGTTGAGCATGCTAGCAGCATCTGCTGCCAGTGAAAATGGCACCATATGCTACTCGCAGAGTGCAGCATATGGTGCAGCATGGGCAACATGCGAGCAGCATGTGGTGCAGCATGTGGTGACAGAGGAAATTGTCACCACATGCTACGGTTTTGGCACCACATGCGATTAGCATGTTGAACATGCGAATAGCATGTGGTGCAGCATGTTGTGCAAGAGGGTATTTTGGTCCAGATTTTGTTCCCGTTTTTTGGAATGATATAAATACTCTTTTAGGGTTTGTAATATTTATCTTTGGCAGTTTTTCATCAAGTTTGGAGATTAGGTTTCTACACCACACTTTGGGGTTGAAGATTTGAAGATTTGGTTGAGTATTTCTTAAACCTTTAATTCATTTCTTTAATTCCTTGCTTTGTATTGTATATCTAAGTGTGTAGCTTTCTATTCCATTACTTGAATCTCGTTTATAAACATATTCTTGATTAAAGTTTGGTTTGAAACTCTTGTTATGCTTATGTATTGAATGATTCGTATTGCTATTGAAGTGGGTCTTTGTTGATTTAATTAATCTCGTTCTTGAATGTTTCCAAAGGGATTAGCTAACCCTAGGACTCACCCATTTACTTAGATTGAGCTCGGAAGAGGAAATATAGGTTGGGAAAGATTAATTAACAAGAATTTGGGTCATTAAACTCATCTAATAACTTGAGCTCGGAAGAGGATAGTTACTTGAGGTTAAATTGATTGTACCTAATATCACACTCTAAGGCTTGGAAAAGCTTAGAGTGAAATTCATTGATTTGGTTGGAAGACTTTCAATGAGATTTTAGATATCATTATCTATCAACACAAACCTGCTCTTAGTTGTAAAATCGTAAAATACGTTGGATCGTTACTTGAGTGTAATCTCCTATTATCCATGCTTGTGGCCATTGATCATTTTACTCGCTTTCTAGGATAGTTCACATTTCCACATTAGTTATAATTTTCTCAAACAAAAACCAATATACCATTTATCGTTTGGCTTTAGCTTAGTTGGTGAAAATTCCTTACTTTCTTAATCGCCTAGCATATTGTTCCCTGTGGGATCGACCCCGACTCATAGTTGGGTAAATATATTGCATACGACCGTGTACACTTTCTCTTTGAGGAGTGTATTTGGACGTTATCACCCGGCCCATTATGGGACTCGGTGAATAAAGTCATCACATGCCATCCTTGGCGCCATAATCACATCATCATATCATCATATCATCATATCATACTATATATATATATATATATATATATATATATATATATATATATATATATATAGCGTACCCGGCCCTCTAGTGAGGGACTCGGTGAACAATACAGTGATACTGTGCACGAAAACATACCCGGCCCGGGACTCGGTGAAAGATATATTGAGGCATGTACGAGCAGAGTAGTGAGCAACCATATGCAAACTAAGTCATATCTGAGACTCAATAGAATAACCAAAATGAACCATCATTTGATAATCGAAACGATAGTCATATCAAGTATCCTTCGAATGTCACTATGGATTATATCAAAATAGAACTTCTGGAATCATGGACACGTATTAAGACGTAATAAAATAAGTTCTGGGAATCAAGAACATTAGCCATCCTAGTATCTCTAAGAATAGGAGCTTCTTTGGAGTCATATACACGTCGTCTGTTTGTTTCATAAAGATCATGCCAAAAAGAAGGAAGGGTTAGCTTTACATACCTTATCCGCTCCAAGCTAAACACAAATCAGATCCCGAGCTCCCCGATCTACAACAACAATATTGATATCAAGTATTAACTATATTACACTTAGAATCGAAAGTCTAAGCTAGTACGTTACTTAACAAAATTCGGGCAGCACTTCCCCTATGTTACCCACTCCAATCCAACTTTAAACAACTCCCAATCGATGGTAACAACATTAGCAACAATCGTACGTATAAATCGCCATATCAAACCAAGTAAGAATTATGCCACACTCTTTTTTCAACTAATTCAACAACACAAAATCTCTTTCCTCGAGTTTTAGTCCAAATCTATGTAGACAAATCTTTCATTAATTCTATTCACAAACACATAACTCATTCATTCTATTTACCATAATTTCCATCCATAACCACATCCACATAACCCACAAATCAGTCCAACAAACAACCCATAAGTCAACAACAACATCAAATACGATTTACGGCATACTTTTCGTATTTCTCGTCCCACGATATATTATAGCCTGGATGAATTTAAATATACCTAGGTGAGGAGAATTATTACCATATATGCCAAGAAATAATCTTCTTCCTCTTTACTTCGCTTCGAAGAAAGCCCGGATTCAACAACACGATAAGATGGAACAACGAGATTGAAGCGATGTGCAAAACCCGAAAAAAATCAAATAACGTTGTTGCTTAAACTTCCAAGAACTGAATGTATTAGTACGTTTCTGCCCACATTAAGAATCACGATGCAGCTATAAAAATTTAGCTGCTTCCCCTATGCTTCTTCTCAAGATAAAATCCATCAATTAACAATGTATATAGGTATAGTCACCATATAAACTACTATAATATTTTTCCCTTCCTTTACACGTGTATACCTTAAGTCCACCTCTATCCTCTCTTTAATTTTGTGAATGCCACATTGTTAACAAAGGTACATAGTCACCAACTTTGCTGCCTTACGTGACATGTGGATGCTATCCACTTCTCCATTTAATTCAATTAATACCAAAATCAACTCCTTATTCTCTCACTTTATTCCAATGTTTAACCAATTAATCATATAATTAATTCCTTGATCATGATTTACTTAAACATGAACCACTTTTAACACACTTCATATACTCATTATCATAATAATGTGGTAGAACTCTAGTCCATAGCCTCTTTATACATACACCAAATATTATTCTCAATCACCGTTGTCACACTTGTTAAGTCCTAAATTATTTTAGGACCTCATCTTAATATACACCGATCTCGTTATTTGCATACTTGAATATGATCAAAAATCTGCGATGCGAGCGGTTCAAACCATTGTCCTAAGGTACCGGTATAGTATTGATGAAACTTATACTATTCAATTTGTGTAACCTCTAACCATCACGACCCTACTTATCCCTTGTTAAGCACCGCATAAATACTTATAACCTCAAAAATAATCTTGTCCTTGAACTTATGTCGATTAACTTACAAATAACCCAACGTACAAAAATACGGGATATAACAGTTATACCCACCAAACGAAACTCGAATAATGGCCTAAAGTCCAAAGGTTGAAAATGAGGGTGAAGTCTGAGTAACCCAAAGCCCCAAAACCCCAAATGTGCAAAATAGTGAAAAAATGGTTCTCCGATTGATTGAAATGGAAAACGCAAAACCGAAACAAGTTCTGATGTATGTCAACTGTTGGTAACTGATGCAGGGCCGTAAACATGTCGACGACACCGTCGACAGGTCGACGAACCGTCAATTCACAAAGACGGTCCCGTCGAGCTGATTGACGGTCCGTCAACAGGTTCGACAGTCCGTTGAAGTGCATTGACGGTCTGCAGACAGAGAGGATCAAAGAACTGAAACTGGAATTTTTTTTTGCATTGAAACTACCTGTGTTGATTTCACTTGGACGGATTGACTAGATTGTGATTTTTGATGATTATAGGTATGGCGCCACCCAAGTTGACAACCAGCCGAGGGGGTGGCTCGAGGCAAACTCAAAGATCAACGGGTCGGATGAGGCCCAGTGGCCAACCCACACTTAGAGACGAGAGGTTATATGACGAGCCTGAGGTTATGCCCGTGAAGAAAAGCAGGGCTACTCCTTCCCGGTGGAACAGGCAGGTCACAATACCGGCTCTTACACCTCCCAGTTCCTCCCAGTCTGACGAGGAGGAATCATCTACATCTGGGTCCGGTGATGGATCCGGGGAGGAGGGATCAGAGACTACATCTGGAGATGCCTCACCTGCCGCACGAGCACAGTCTACTGAGGATGCTGCTCTGTCCTCTCAGGCACATTCTAGATCCCAGACCCGTCAGAGCTTACAGCCTGGTGATGATGAGGCTGATACTGATACTAATGTTGAGGCGGCTAGGGCTCGGGAACTTAGAAGCAAGAGGCTTGAGGATCACTTCACTGTTGAGGGTGCCAGGTAATTGTATGAATATGGCATTGAATTGAAAGGTGACGACACTCAGCATGAGAATCGCACCATAAATGAGGAGCGACGGATCGGTTTTGAGGGGATAGAGATCTTACGCCAGGGAGCTCATTCACCACTATCAGTTAGAGTTCATGCTAGATCCGCCTGGGGAGTATTGCCCGATCTTAGTTCGCGAGATATATGCCGCTTATGGGGCTTTGATCAAAAAAGTTAGAAAGAAGCGCCAGAAATTGAGGGAGATACCGCCACTGAGCGAGGTTGAGATTAGAGGGGTGAGTGTTGATATATCTGCCCAGGCTATCAACAGAGTATATTTCGGTAATAAATACATGACCCCGAGATAGACGATTGAGCTTAAAGACAAGTTACGAAGGTGCAAGGAACAGTCCGTCAGGGACTGGGTATCTACAGTGGTGGGTCGCTCGACCAAGAGAGCCGAGTGGACTAATTTGAAGAATCGGATAAAGAAGAAGTGGTTGACTCTAGAGGGAAAGTTTTGGTAGAGCGTGGTGCAGTTGCGACTTCTCTCCACTCAGGTCGATAATGCTCTTACGATTGACAGGTAGGTTGTTGTAGCCGCATTGATGTCCAGGTACCCGATTGATTTTGGGGCATTGGCTAGTACGGAGATACAGTTGAGGGCTTCCCAGCCTAACACTTCCCTGATATTTCCACGCCTGATTACAGAGCTTGTTCGGAGGTCACAGGTTCGGTTTATAGATGATGTCGACCACAGGATTATAGCTTCGTCAGTTTATTCGGTAGAAAAGAGCAAGAATGAGGCCGTTGATGAGAGCCAAGGGGAAGCGGATGGGTTCCTAGTGGAACTTGGAGGGGTACCCCTACCGTAGGAGCCTGTTCATCCCAGGGTCGCGGGTGACTCTACACTGGAGTTACCCGCCACTGCTATCCCTATTATTGAGACTGTCCAGGCTGCAGATTCTGAGACTCCAGCTATTGATGTTGATGATGATTCCGTTGAGACTCAGACTGCTATTCCTGACCCACAGGCTTCGGCTCCACCGCCTTCGAGTTTTGTCCCATAGCCAGCGGGTCCAGCTGCACAGCCCCAGGGTACTGCTAGAGTTGATCCATATGCCTTCTCAATGGACAACTTTAGGAAATTTACAAAACAGGCGGCTACAGCAGACCGGCAGTCAAAGATCATAGTTAACCAACTGGATGATTATGTGAGGACGAGAGTGGAGGAGGCATTAGATCCTGTGAGGACGACACTGTCCGCTCGGTTGGATGGATTTGAGCTGAGATTGACTGCATTGGAGATGGCTCGCCCGACCACTTCCACAGATGCTTTGAGGGCAGAGTTAGAGCATCTTAAGGCTGATGTTGCATTATTGAAGGCTCGTTATCCGAGCCTAGTAGCAGCACCACCGTCTATTGCGGAGGATATTGAGGAGGAGCTTCCAGTGGTGCAATTAGTTGCGCCTGCTGCAGCAGCTGCTCGGGGAAAGATAAAAAGAGTGGCCCGTGATGAGGAGGAGGTGCGAGAGAGCACACGCACTAGGGGCTCGAGTATAGAGGAGCATCAAGTGGCAGAGGCCATTGAGAGATTGCTCATGGAGAATGTCCAGTTTGGGACTAGAAGAGCCACATCGAGCAGTGATCCCAGTGGTGAGACATTACCACCACCCCTTCCTACTCTAGTGCCAGTGCCTACAAGCACCACTACTGATGCTGCTACAGAGACTGTTGTTGGTGCGGTTGCACCACCTGATGCCTCGCAGACCGATTAGTCGCGAGATGAGCAGCGTGCCTAGTGCGCCACAGGTATTCCTACTCCCTGGTTTGACTTTTTCTGCATTGGGGACATTACAGCCTTTTTCAGTTGGGGGTGGGAGTATTTGATGTATTATATATGTGTTTAGGACCCCCTCGGCTTTTCTTTGCCATGGTTCTTTTCCTGAGGGGTTTATTTCTTATTGAACCTGCAATGTTTAGGTCGTGTTTAGATAAATTTGATTATTTTTGACTTATGCGGTGGTGGTTTGATTAACTTAGGGTTGTCTTATTTTGATTTTGAGAAACAAATAACTCCCCTCCGAAATTTTTGAAAAAAATGGACTTGGTTGTTTAATTGACATGCATGCTTTCTTATGTGACAGTTAGATTATTGGGTTACCTTGTGTGTGAAATTTTAGCGGGGAGACTAGTGTGTTGACAATTCTGATGCCATGTGTTGTGAGGTTTTGTAGATATATTCTCTAGTTTTGTATGTGATCTAGAACTTTCCTGGTTAGTCGTGCCTGCATTCTGAAGATAAGTGAAGCTGTGAAATGATCTTAGGCTTTGTTTGTGTTAGGAAACCCCTGTTTAGCCTGAATATAAGCCTACCCATAGATTAATATCCCTTGTTAGCCATTTGAGCCTGAAAACCTGTCTTTGATTAGCCGTAACAAGCCGATACCCGTTCTTAATATCCATCTCTTTTTGCACCCAGTCCCTCCTTGGTACTAAAATAATGATTGAGGCTAAAAGCCTAAGTTGGGGGTGATAGGTGGACTAAGGGGAATATGAGGCATAAGCCTAAAGTGGAGTTGATTAAAAGACAGTGGTGTGGTAAGTGTAAGAAAAAAAAAGGTTTATAGAAGTAGAATCACAATAAAACCACATCGAGGCAACAAAAAGAAAGAAGGGAAGAAAACAAAAGGGCAAGAAGGGTAAAAGAGAAAAATAAGATGTAGTGTTCAAGGAGGGTGAGTCACTGTTATCCAAATATCTATCCTACCCGTCCCCAAGCCTACATTACAACCTTGAAAAATTCCTAGAGTGACCACAGCCGAACTGTCCAGAGTCGAGAGCGCTGAAAATAAGGGTAACCCTATGGTATTTGCATGTATAGCTAGAGAATTTCTTTGTGAGTGTGAGTGTTTCTCGTCTCCTTTGTCTTCTGTCTCATTCTGTGTGTACATATATGTTGGGACATTCTTTGGTCTTTGTGAGGACATTAGAATTTGTTAAGTGATTGGTTTCCTGTGAGTCTTGATTCGTGTGCGCAATGGTTTCTGTGATAACTAGATGTCATAAATTGAAGCCTCATAGTTAGTTGCAATGAGTCCTTGATTGGTTTTGTCTTTATTGGGGGGAGAGTCATTGTGATACACTTGATATGCCGGAAGTTAATTGCCACAACCACTGTAGACAACTTTACTTTGTGATATCGAGGCATTTATAGATTGAGTCTGTTAGTTGACTTGCTTGAGGACAAGCACAGACTTTAAGTTGGGGGTGTTGATGTGCCGGGAATTTTGGCATATCTAATGCATTTTAACTCTAAGTTTTACTTGTTTTCGAGCAAGTTTGTATTAGTTTGATGTGTTTTGTGTGTTGTGCAGGTATTTTGAAGTTAGAATACTCGGAAAGCAAAAAAACGACAAAAAGAAACAATCTGTTCCGATAAGCATAAGGACGGACCGTCAACATGCTCGACGGCCCGTCGAGTTACCTCGTCGATAAGTTCCTGCGAAGTGACAATTCATCATATCATTATCAAATCATCAACTTAGACCGTCGACATGATCGACGGTCCGTCGAAGTGCAAGCCGAGATGGACCAGGACTGGGATT
The DNA here is from genome assembly GCF_019175385.1 of Lycium barbarum. NCBI lineage: Eukaryota > Viridiplantae > Streptophyta > Magnoliopsida > Solanales > Solanaceae > Lycium > Lycium barbarum. The sequence continues at coordinate 154,811 of NW_026843418.1, forward strand.
GATTATTCCGAGTTTTTACTTATATAAATACCTGTTTAGATTTTATTTTTCAGACATCTGGAGGTTTAGACTCGTAGTAATTACTTTTGAGTTGTTATTGCTTTTGAAGATTTCCAGACAATTACATTCGTTACTTTCAAGTTTTATTCGTAAGTTCAATACAATAATTCAATTACGCAATCTTCAATCTTTTATTGTTTTTTTGTTGGCATGAGTAGCTAAACACCTTTATTAAGGTTGTGAATCCAAGGATTGGTGTGTTGTGATTGGGGATCGTGAAAGATATACGTATAATGGATTGTTAGGTTTTATTTGTTCTTCGTTTTCATCATATAGTTAGTGGTTGCAAACATTAGCTAACGCCTTAAACTTTAGTTTATTTGGGAAAATAGCTAGGGTTAGGTAAGAACAAATAACAAGAACTCAGGGCTTTAAACCTTGTTTAATAAATTTACTTAGGAATAAAAGGAATTTACTTGCCATAATTAACCATTTTTCATACATACTTTCGTATCTTTGGAAAAAACATAGAATGAAATAATCTTTTCTTATTGGAAAATAGTTCAGATTCACATAGAGGTTAAGTGCATCCATATAAACAGTCCATTAGAAGTATATCAAGATCGATACCCATGATCATACACTTTATCTAACGGGAATACAACCTTGGTTCTTTTTACCCATATATTTACAACTTTAAATTTTCATTCACTTTAAATTAGTCCACAAACCAAATCAAGTATAAAACCCTTTTCTGCAATACACCAGGACCGCAAGATTAGTACAATACTTGTTTAGTAAACTTTTCACACCATATTCTCTGTGGGATTCGACCCCAACCTTGTTGGGTTACTATATTTGACAACGTCCGCGTTATACCATTAATAGTTGTAATTTAAGCGTATCAATAGACTGCTAGGAAAGAGCTTTGTCGAAGAAAGGGGCATCGTAACGAAAAATTTGGAAGAAAAGATGCCCAAGTTCTATGAAAGGCTAGTAACAAACCGGTGTATACGCTTTGCGGATGAACCGATCAAGGCAAATTATACCCTTCTGAGGGAATTCTATGCAAATGCTGAAGAGGCTGACATTATAGATCGGGTGATTGTCAAAGTGAGAGGTGTGGATATCCTATGCAATGCTTCTCGAATCAATGCCTAATACGATCTGCAGGATGGTGATAACAGTGAGATGGCACAGAGGTACAAACAAATGCGGCAACAATGGTTTGTGACCCACCTTCATGGTGGGGAGGAACCAAAGTGGTTGACTACTATGCAAAGAAAAATTGACTCCACAGAGTTCACTGCTGAGGCCAAAACATGGCTAGATATTGTGACATCCAGGGTGCTACCTTCTAAACATGATTCAGAGATGCCCTTTGAGAAGGCTAAACTAATTTGTGCTATGATGGAAGGGTTGCCCGTGGATGTGGGGAGGCTTATTATGCAAGAAATACGGGAGGTGGTGCTTGAAAGGACTAAGAGTCTATTCTTCCCGTCATTGATCACCTATTTGTACTCCCGTGATGGGGTACCCACGAGGCCAGGTGACAAAGAAAAGGGGCCTGGTGGACCGATTCATCCATTGAAGAAGAGAGGGCTCGATAATGTGCAGAAGAAAAGGAAGATTAACGTAGCAACCCCGTTATTTGGGCAGTTCACCTCTACTGCATCGGATTTGACTTCCACCCCTTTCACTGATGAGGCGCCTGAGGGGTGTATGCGAAACGCATAATAAGGAGGATAATGAGGAAGATTTGGTCTTTCTAGAGCCCAGTAGCTCCAGCTCCGAGGGTGAGCAGAGATGATTCCAGCACTCAGTGCTAGCAGGTATGCCTAAATTATTATTTTTTTTGTATGCTTATGTGATGCGATGGGGACACTGCAAATTTTTTATTTGGGGGTGGGCTATCAAGTATTGTTGTATTGTAAATATGTGTTTAGGAACCCCCTCGGGTTTTCTTTGCCAGAGTTCTTTTCCTGAGGGCTTTTATTTTGTTGAAACTGGCATGTTTAAGTTGTTGCTTAAGTTGAGTAGAGTAGTTTTTACTTATTTAGTATTGTTCTGTAACTGTGGCATGTTGGAAATTTTGGACCCCTCGATAATTTTGAAAACTACATACTCATAACTAGCTATTAGTTGACATGACTTGAATCTTTGTATGACATTATTATATTATTGGGGTATTGTGTGCAACGAATGAATCCCTAGGAGGTCAAAATTGTATATGCTCGTCCTTATGCCAGTGTGTGTGTGAGATATTAGTTTTGTTCTATTTATGCATGTATAATCTAGAACTTTCCCGGTTAGTCATGTTTGAATCCGACAGTTTGTTTGGTTATGAGATGATCTTAGGCTTTCTTTGTGAATAGTCATTTTGCCTATATAAGTCTGACCATGTGATTGTTAATATCCCTAGTTTCCCTTTTTGAGCCTGTTGACCTTTTTCTTGGCTAGCCAATAATGAAACCTTACCTTTTGTGAAATCAATCCATCTTCACACCCGTTCCCTTCTTGATGCTACTAGATAGATGAAGCAAAATGCTTAAGTTGGGGGTGAAATAAATGTGAACTAGATGTTAAAAACATAAGTTGGAGGTGGTGGAGTTTGCTACTTGGGATTCGATGTGGTGGTTTCATATATGAAAATAAAAAATAAAAATTAGAAAAGTGTAAAACAAAAAGAATTGTAAGTTTATTAGGAATAAAACCACATCGAGGTCGAAAACTGGAAAGAAACAAGAGGGGTTGAATAAAAGGCGAATTAAGGTGAGGAGATGTTATAGTGTTCGAGGAGGGTTAGTCACTAATATTTAAAAAGTATCCTCCCCGTACCTAAGCCTACATTACAAGCCAGAAACAAGTCCTAATGTGATCACAACTGAATGAACCTAGGATGAAAGCATAGAAAATAAGGGCAAGCTTATTGTATTTGCATGTATAGATATGAACTTCTTTGTGAGTGTGAGTGTGAGTGTTCTTCTCTTATCTTTGATCTTCGTCCCATTATTGTTGTATATATGTGTGTTGGGACATTCTTTGGTCGATGTGAGGGCATAAGGATGAGAATTGATCAAAATGAAGTGACCACTGAAAGTAGCGCTTGTGTGCATCATAATATGTTCAATAATGTAATGTCATGCATTGAAGCATCATTGTTAGTCGTAGCATTCTTGAGTTGTGCATATTGTTTGAAAATAGAAAAATGGGGTGGTCCTTGGAAGAAAAAAAACATGCATGACGGTAGTTTAGAATCAAAACCAATGTAGACAGTATTACTCTGTGATATCAAGGTGGTAGATTGAGTCATTGTGTTGTATGGATTGCTTGAGGAAAAGCAAAGACTTTAAGTTGGGGATATTGATGTGTCGCGTATTTACTTCACATTTAATGCTTTCGATAGCGGTTTTTACTTGTGTTTCAAGCAAGTTTGTGTTATTTTTACATGTTTTTATTATGTTTCAGGTAATACGAGGTCCCTAGAGCCTAAGTATGGAAAACAAACGAAAAAAAGGAAAAAGAGTTGATCAATGAAACAACTCGGGATTCTGGAAATTTTGGTTGGGAATTAAGCCTACGCGTTGGCGCAGGTAGGGCACGCGATCGCGCCCACGCACATCAGTGACTCCACGTGTTCGCGCGAGTGTGTAACGCAATAGCGCTGACGAAGAACGTTGGTGCTGACATCATCCACTCGTTCGCGCTGCCATGTGGCGCGTTCGCGCTGAAGGTCTTCAAGCCCATTCCGAGCAAAACTTGAATTTTGGCGATTTTTTCTATTCCAATTCATTTAAAAGCCAACGGGAAGCATTATAAAATTATCTATGGCATAAAACACAAGTTAGGTGGCTAGGGTTCCTACGTATATTTTCTTTCTTTTATTCAAACCTTGTTTATGGGAATTTCTTGGTGACAATTGAGATTGAAACTCTTGTTGTGCTTATTTATTGATTGACAGTATTTTTAATCAAGTAAGTTATTATATTTTAATTATTCTTATTCTTCAACGTTTCTCAAGGGATTAGCTAACCCTAGGATTCGCCCATTTACTTTGTTTAATACTCGGAAGAGGAAGAACGGGGTTGGGACAGAATAATTAACATTAATTAGGGGTGTTAAACCTCATCTAATGGAAATTGACCTAGGAATAGGCGATACCACTTGTATGCTCCTAATTGCTTTAGGGATATTCAATTAGATAGTCTAGCTAATCTTCGGGAGAAGTTAATTTAGAGTCATTATCGGAGGCTAATTAACATAACATTACCATTATCTGTAATTCGTGAAATATATTGGATCGTTACTTGAGAAGTAGTTTCCTTTATTCCATTCTTGTGTCCATTGATCAATTTACTTGCTTCCTAGATTAGATTTTATATTTTCATATTTTATTAAAATCATATCTAAAAACCACCATTGATGCGTTCGGCCTAGCTGTTGTTGGTGATAATTCTTAATTTGCTTAAACGCCAACATATTGTTCTCTGTGAGATTCGACCCTAACCTTGTTGGGTTACTATATTTGACAATGTCCTCGTTATGCCATTAAAATGTGTAATTTGAGCGTATCAACAATACCAAGTCCACCTTCACTAATTCTATTATCGGCTGAGAAGTTAGTCGTGGCAACTCGAATAGTGTTCTAGTGATATTGCAAGGATTCAGTAGTTAAAATGTCATCTCCATCTAGGAAACAAAGAAAAGTCCGAAAGTTTCAGCAGATGGTACTTGAATACTTTTAGTTGCAACAATGACTTATAAGTATGGATGCGTTATGATATTTCATAGTTTTGATAATTTGAAAAAACATACCAAGGACCAGGTCCTTGATCAGGTCCCCTGGGCAATGTACGTTACATGACAGTTATAAAGCTGTGACACTGTTCCGACAGGCTGTACCACAGAAGCACAGCTGCAAGCATGCTAAAAGAAAAAGACTAGTATAACGTCTCTATCCAAGTCACATGCCTATCACATGATCCTCACATGCTCTAATTTGAGTTCCTATTTAAACAACATGTTGCCATTGTTTAACCCATCAATTGAAAACCTAGAAATCCAGATCTATACAAGTGCAACCGCCACAGTATTCTTGGTGCTTTCAAGAACAAATCTAAGACGAGTTCAAGGACCAGATCTCAACAACGGAACATGTTTTGAGTCCTAAAGTTGTCTTGTCTTTGTCTTTGTGATCTCTACATTGCAAACCTACACTTCTTCAAGAAGGGTTTTGTAGGTATTTTGTTTTTATCAAGCTTTTTTTGTAAACACTTGGCTAGAGTTAGTCATAGTGGTGTTAAGGTTCAACTAGAGTTAGTTGAATCAGTTTGGTGCTTGACTAGAGTTAGTCAAGAGTGTGCTTGCAATATAGTTATTGTAAGGGGAGGGATTAGTAGTCTAATTCCTAGGTTGCAAAAGCTTGTAATCTAAAACATTGTTCAGTTTAGTGAAGTTGAAATCCTACTGGGGTAGGTCGTAGTTTTTAATACCTTGAGAAAGCAATTTTCCACGTAAATATCCTGCCTTATTTACTTTCTGTCTTTATCTATGAAAACACTTCAGGGACCAGTTCCCTTAGAATGTTTTGGTGGACTCATAGGTTCTATCAATTGGTATAAGAGCAGATACTTTCTAAAAGGGTAATACCTAGAAAGGATCTCTCATGGCTACTCCACCAAACGAAGAAGAATGTAAAGTCAAGTCAAGACAACATAGCCTCTATACTGAAAATGACTTTGAAGACTACAACCTCAACTCTCTCTACAAGTCACCAAGAGAGATTTGGGATGCTTGACAAATGCTTACCACAAAGTATGAATTCTTCCAGATGAAAGATTGTGAGTCTATTCATGATATGTATACTAGATTCACCTCCATCATTGATGAGCTTCGTTCTCTTGGTGAAGACTTCGAAGAAAAGCTCCTAATCCATAAACTGTTGTAGGCACCGCCAACATCCTGGGAAATGAAAGTATTCACCATCTCTAAATATAAGGATTTGGCAGTGATAGTCAATAACCTCAAGATCTACAAGCTCAAAATAAAAGATGTGGAAAAGAAGAAGCAACGAAAAGAGAAGAAGAAGAGAGTACTCAAGAAAGATGATACAAGTAACTCAGACAGTTATGAGCTTGTAATAGCTATCATCATTAAAAGGTTGTCAATGATATGAAGTAGTCACAGAAGTGTCAAAGAAAATATTTGTTGTCACGATTGTGGGAAACTGGACGAGTCATGAAAACGTATTCCTTTCACTACCAAAAATATTATGAGGATGCTGAAAAGGTAGAAGAATAGAACCAGGTCCTGACAACAAGCTCAACTCAAACATTGATGCTGACACTTTGGTAGAGTAGGCTTTAGCTGTTTGTGAAGACCCCTCAGATGAATTTTAAAATGGTGAGGATGCAGAAAAGATATCCTCGATGGTTATTGATAATGAAGTTTCAGGATATGACTCCTTCCATGCACTTATGGCAAAATCTGAAGATGAGGATGACAAAGAGGTAAATCTTCTTGATGTTTAGACAAATCTGAAAAACTACCCTCAAAAGAAGTTAATTATCTCTTGCAAATGTGTTGATTGATACCTATCATAGCTTTGTAAACAAGAAAAACACTCTAAATGAGGAAGTTGATGTTATAGAACAAGCTAGAGATGATATGGCAGTTACTATAGTGGATCTAAAGGAACAAGTTGAGGAAATATCTAGAGTAATGCTATATTAAATAGCCAAATGAAGAAATGGATGAACACTCCTTCTAGGAGAAAACAAAAGGACAATAAGATTCATCTTGAGAATGAAGGTGAACCTGAAAAGGCCAAGATGAATCTCACTGTTGAAGTAGAAAAGAATAGACTACTTCAAGAAGAACTGAAACGAGTCAGAACTGAACTTGAGAAGTCACTTCATTGGACTGTGCCCTATAATAAAGTTGTTACTAGGTGTGCTGGTAATGATGGAGAATAGAGTGTTGCTGCTAAAAGGGTCAAAAATCCCTACGATATGCATGGCAAATGTGTCTCTGTGACTGAAAACTGGCGATGCACTCATTATGATCATGCTGATCATTAGAAGGACTTGAATAAAGTAAAAGCTCAGTCTATACAGAGAAATAGAGAGGATGTTTGAAAACAAACCAAGAAAACAGGGACCTAGTCCCTGTAAGAAGAAGAGTGTGTTACTTGCATGGGCAAACAAATATCTAGTTCACCCATTCTATGATTACTTGGTAGCCAAGCTGGTTTGGATTCCTAAGTCCAACAAGTGATCCTGTGTAAAGGCTGGAGTGAGAGAGGGGCAGTCAACAGTGGTTGGTACATGGTGACTGCTCTAAGAGTACTGTTGAAAGAATAGACAACTCTCACTCACTCAAAGCCTTAAAATGTAAGAGTATGTCAAGTAGTAACATGAAGAGATGATATACGCTTTGTGTGAGCAAAATTGGCAAGACACTCTTCCATGAATTTGAATGTGTGTACCAAGTTTAAGATTTGAACTACAAGTGCACAAAGTGGTATATACTGCTAAGTGCTAAGTGGGTACTTGATCTCTCTCAGTGATGTGTATTAGAATGTTATTGGTGCTGGAAGCAATGTCACTAGAACTGAGATATGCAAGTCTTCCTCTAATGAAAGACCCGGTCCATGTGAAACCAGTAGCAAATGACATCAAATTGTGTGCTAAAGATGAGATGAGTCAAACCTGTTCTTCTACTCCTAAAACACCCTTTATTGTGTTTGGGAAAGAAAGACAGGACTCCTGAAGATATGGTCAAGTTAATGCTGATGAAGGATGGTGTTTCCATTATGGTATGCGTTAAACGGGTGCTTGACTTAGATTCTGCTTTAGAAGACCTTCTGTGAGATACTTAATGGATAAGAAGCCCAAGCTTATTTGACTAAAGAGATTTGGGTGCAAATGCTTCAGTCTAAATGATCATGAGAAAGATTTGAAAAGGGCTCGAGACTAAGAGTATGAAGAATTCCTCTTTGGATTTTCTTCTCATAACAAGTTCTTCTGCAAAGGAAATCTGATCACAAAAGTAGAGGGGTATTGAGTATAAAGCTGAAATGATAACTCAAGTTGAGGCTAGCAAATGAAGAAGCTGCAGCAAATTGTCCAGAGGATGTATAAGGACCTGGTCCCTTTATTACTCCACCTAAGGCTGAAGATGGAGTTTCTGACGTTGTGTCAAACACATCTAAAGGTGAGCAAAGAAATGGTGATAAAGGCTTGTAGATGTTAATGATGGATCAAATGTAGAGGTACATAGTACCTCAAATGCTGAATTTCAGTATCCAACTAAAATCTCAAAAGATCTCATCCTCTTGATGCTAAAATCACTCCTTTAGACTCTGGGATCCAAACCAGGTCTAAGGAAGAGCCTCATCTCTTTAAGAAGTACAATGTGTGTAAACTGGTCCTTAAGTACTCAGACAACTGTTGTTAGGACTAAGTTGGTGTTTCGCAATAAGCCTTGATGACTTGAAAAACACCACAAGGGACAAAGAAGGACTTATGACTCAAGGAGACAAACAAGAAGATGGAAGTAACTATAATGAGATTTTTGTGCCAGTGGAAAAGTCATAAGCAATCAGCGTATAAATTGCCTCTATATCCCAGATGAAATCAAATGGTTCCAGATGGATGTCAAAGTGCTTCTCTCAAATGCATACTTGAAGAGTGAGGGTTGTGTCAAAGCAACCTTGTAGTTATTAAAGGTCTCAAGGCTTATGAGTTGTCACTCTAACTTGATAAGGTTCCTCAGTTCTCAAAGCAAGCATCTTGGGCATGAAATGGAAGACTTGTCAAAGTTTTCTCCTAAAATTGGCTTGACAGGAGGAAAGAGGTGACAACATTATGTCCTTTAAAATAAAAGGATAAAATTCACTGATTGGTTCAGATGCATTCCTGATAAACCTCTTGTTCTTCCCATGTAAAGAGTGTGCCAATCTCATGGACAGTAACTCTGAAGTGAGAATGGAAAATGAGGCCAATCTCTTCTTGGGATTGAAAATAACAGCCATCAAAAGACACTTTGATCAGTCAACTGAAGTTTATCAAGGAATTTCTTAAAGGTCCGGGATGGAGATGTTGAGACCACTGAGGTGTCAAGTGGATCTCTGTTGCACATAATTGTTGGAAAACACTACTTTGTGTTAAGTGTTGGGTCGTATGCTAAAATTCAACCAAGTTCAAAAGAGTCTCTTTTGAAGATAGCTAAGAGGGTATATAAGTATGATGTGAGGTGGAAGGACCTGGTCCTTACTCTTCCTCTGGAGATAACTTCAGCCTGATTGGATATGCCGAAGATATTTAAATTGGATTCATGGTGAATATGGAGAGTACTTATGGAATGGGATGATGTGAAGAAAGTTTCCATTTACATGAAGGCTTGCAAGATGTACCAATTTGCACGCATCTTCATCAAGGCATTAAGTAAGGAGCATCTTGAGAGAAATCAGCTGGAGTTGGGTTTGATCAAAATCATTGAATGGCTCCTCAATGACTGGCTATGTTAAGAGAAAAGGTACAATGCGTGAAGTTTTTTTTTGGAGATATCTAACTCACTCTTATATCATTACAGGTATGCTCATATGGCAATCTCAGGACAACATAAACATTGGAGCCATTGCACTCTTCAAAGTTTTTGCCTAAGCTTTTATCAAAATTGTCAAGGGAGTTGGTCCCTCTGACTCAAGTTAGTAGTCTTTTCAAGAACTTACTTACTTTCTAATTTTTCCTGAGTATCATGTCATTATTAGTTCCCGCTTTTCTTTTGAAAAAAGCCCAATCGTTACAATTCCTCTAAACCGACCCATCTGAAAGGAAACGTTTTCTTACTCCATTTACACCAAAAATCATTCTTCTCTATCTTCTTCACTTTACTCTCAATATTTCCAAATCCATCAAACCTTACTCCCTTCTTCATCTCCTTACCCAAAATCGACCATGTCTAACATTGAATCCTCATACCCTGTTGCTACAGAAACAAATCCTACTCTTTCACCTTAAAAAATCCATACTTCAACAGACCTACAGTTACCCTCTTCTTCCCTAAAAGTTCATTTCTCCACTACCTAAAACCCCACTATGTCGTCATCTAAACCAATCGTTCCTGGTCCTTCTAGAACTCGAAAGTGACAAACACCACAAGAGTTCATCTCCGTATCTACAAACCCCACTTTATTTGAAAACCCCGACTCTGACACTAGTGTCAAGACCATAACGACCTCCTAAGTTCTCGATCATACAGAGAAAATAGTTGAAAATAATGATGGGATAGAGGTTTCAGGTCAAAACAGGGGTGCTAAAGTCTCAAGGATAGCAGAGGTGGTATATGCGACTGAAATAAGGGTTTCAGAAGAAAAGCCCCAAAATTGAGGTAACTCCAACCCTTTAGTTAGTGCAAAAGAAGTAAAGGGTACTTTAGTTGATGATATTGTGGTTGATAGTCGTGAAAAGGGACTGAGTTTGCCTGAAAATGTTATACATATAAATATTGATGATGAAATGGGAAAGATTGTGTCAGGTAGTGGTGCATGTGTAAGTGATAAAGTAGAAAACTTAAGTGAAAACTTAAAAGATGTTGTTGATAATGTGGTCAGTGATGTTGCTGAATTGGGAAGTCAAAATGTGAAAGTTGGTTTGGAATATGGTGGTAAGAACCTTGATGACATTGTAGGGAAGATTGTGAGTAATATTGCTGAGAAAGAGTTTGAGGAAGATATAATTGTTGAAGGGGAGATTGAGAAAGAAATGGAAACATAGGAGAAGCAAGGAGAGACTGAGAGGGAGAACATAGAAACTCAGGGGAACAGGTGAGTCTCGGAGAAACTGAAGCTGTGAATAAGAGACCTGGTACCGAAGAAGAATGTTTGGTTGTTGCACCCCTATCCATTATTGTTATTCCAGGGTAAGGATCCTCAGAAAGGGAAAATGGTTCCTCAAAATCATCTAAAGGGGGGAAACAAAACCAAGGTCAAACATGTTGGTAAGAAGAAAATCTCTTCATAGAAAAGTAAGAAACCATCCACTGACAGACCCAGAACCCGAGCACAACTTGACTCTATTCTTCAGTCAAGTAAAGAGAAGAGTACATGAAGGAAGAGAAGATTGGTAAAAACTGTTGATTTAAGCCGATTAAGAGATGAGGAAGAAGTGGTGACTGTGCTTGAGACACAAGAGGAAGAAGAGGAGCAGGCTCCCTTGGAAAGGAAAAATTCTAAAAGAAAAGGAAAATCTGTAGTTGAAAAGGAGAAAACTACAGTGAGTGAGGTGGAAATTGAGAAAGATGCTGCTAAAATGAACAAGAGGAAGAGAGCTTCTAAGTCCCCAAAGAAAATAAAGAGCAATGAGTCCGAAGAACCAGGTTCACCCAAAAGGAGAAAGGTGAATATAAGCAAGGGACCTGGTTCTTCCAAACAAGGAAAACTGGGGAAGGATGAAGAAAAACTTAGACAAAAAAATCTAAGAGGGCAAAGGGTGTTGCTTGGAAGAATAATTGATCCTGAGGTGGTTGGGCATCAAGGATTAGACAAGTTGATAGAGATTTTGAGAGCTCAATAATGGGACCATCTACTTGAATGTCCTACATTAGCCTATGAAAAGGAGGTAGTTGATTTCTTTATGAATCTGCAGCATACTGATAAACATACCTTGGTGTGTAAGGTTGGAAAAGTTGATTTTACAATGGATGAAACTCAGTTGGGGGAATTCTGAATGTCCCAACTGAGGGAGTGAAAAAACTGGGGAATGACAAGGATATCAAGGCATCTGATGACTTCAAAAGCCTTATAGTCAGGATAGAAGAGCTGGTGACCACTGAGACACTTTAGAAGAAGCCGATGAAGCCTCAATATCAGCATCTATTTGAGTTTGTCAACAAAGTGATATTGCCCAGGACTGAGAAGAAGTGTATCGTATCCAAAAAGGACTTGTTCCTGGTGGAGATACTAGATGGTGGACATATGGTCAGCCTACCCTTTATTATGATCGAGCACATGATAAAGGTTGTGGACATAAGAGACAGCAAGCAAGCTCTCTCCTATGGTTTCCTGCTGACAAAGATATTTGAGCACTTCAAGGTTATCACTGGAAAGGTCACCAAGGGAATTGAGAAACATATGTTTTCTTTGGACACACTAGAGGAGTGTGATATTATGAAAAAGAAAAGGAGAGCTGGATCTACTTTTACTATCTCTAGTCTCATTGAGGCAAATGAGAAGACCTTGGCTGAGGTGGAGAGACTACAGGTTGAAAGCGCCTTATTGAAAGCAAAAAATGCTAAGTTGAAGATAGAGGGACCTGATCCCAGTGGGGTGCAAACAGGAGAAGTTGCTGAGCTGAGAGAAGACAATGCCAAGCTGAAGAAGAAGGTTGAAGAACTTCAGGAGGAGCTCTTGGCCACTCATGAAGCTGCAGATGACAGGCTAGATAGGATGCTCAATGTTTTCAACCCTACCAAACATGAAAATCCATGATCCCTTTCCTCAAGCCTCTTCCTATTTTTGTTGATCATTCATTTGGTCTGTAATGATGATATTGGCACTTTGGCAACTTTATTTTGTATATTTGTGCTATAATTGACTGCTAAGTTTTTTTATTAACAACCAGTTTCAATGGCAATCTCTCTTATTTGTGCATATGCTTCTCCTTAAGTATTGCTTTAGCTGCATCTAGTATTGTTCATCCGGAGTTTCTCGTATGGCCTGAGCTAATATCTTTGAACTTGTTTAGGCTTTTTGCTAATCTTATGACTCTTTTCAATGATGTCAAAAGGGGGAAGATTTGATTATGTTAATTGATGATTGATTCTTGATCAATATGACTAATTGTTCTAAGAAAGTTTGTTAGTTAATCATATGTTGCACAGTGGATGCAAATGAACAGTGAAAATGTCAACAACACGATGCTGAGGGTCACATCCACAGGGGGAACCTGGTCCCAAATGAGCTTGATATGGTTGGCTGAATGTTGCACAGGCATAAAAAGGTGAAAATGTCAACATGTAGTTGAGGGTCTAATCCGCAGGGGGAACCTAGTCCTACAGGTACAAATGAAAAATAGCATACTCTCATGCTGTTAAGGTTTACTATGCAGAGAAAACCTGGTTCTCAGGGGAATATCAATTACAAGTTTGTCATCATCAAAAATGGGGAAATTGATGAGTTATGACACTTCATAGTTTTGATAATTTGACAGATATGCCAAGGACCATGTCCTTGATTAGGTCCCCTGGCATTGTACGTTACATGACAGTTGTAAAGCTGTGACACTATTCTGACAGGCTGTACCACAGCAGCACATCTGCAAGCATGCTAAAAGCAAAAGACCACTGTAACGTCTCTATCCAGGTCACATGCCTCTCATATGATCCTCACATGCTCTTATTTGAGTTCCTATTTAAACAACATGTTGGCATTGTTTAACCCCATCACTTGAAAACTTAGAAATCCAAATCTATACAAGTGCAACCGCCATAGTTTTCTTGGTGCTTTCAAGAACAAAGCTAAGACAAGTTCAAGGACCAGATCTCAACAACGGAAGATGTTTTGAGTCCTAGAGTTGTCTAGTCTTTGTCTTTGTGAAATCCACATTGTAAACCTACACTTCTTCAAGAATGTAGGTGTTTTTTTTTTATCAAGCTTTTGTTGTAAACACTTGGCTAGAGTTAGTCATAGTGGTGTTAAGATTCACCTAGAGTTAGTTGAATCAATTTGGTGCTTGACTAGAGTTAGTCAAGAGTGTGCTTGCAATAGAGTTATTCTAAGGGGAGGGATTAGTGGTCTAAATCCTAGGTTGCAAAAGCTTGTAATCTGAAACATTGCTCAGTTTAGTGAAGTTGAAAATCCTACTGGGGTAGGTCATGGTTTTTAATCTCTTGAGCGAGTTTTCCACCTAAATATCCTGCCTTATTTACTTTCTATCTTTATCTATGAAAACAGTTCAGGGACCAGGCCCTTAGAATGTTTTGGTGAACTCATAGGTTCTACCAATTATTCAACTCGAATATTGTTCAGCCTATGGAACTTTACAGTCTCTACTTGTCATCTCTTCTACACCATTGAATTCTTGTGATGCTCTACATCTTATCCAACAGAAACCAAAAATTAATAGTAAAATTGAAATAGCAATTGGAACAACTATGGCAGTGATTACTCCAATGAAATTCCCCCTTTTCTTGCATCAGTTGAACAATGTGTTGTTCAAAAACACTAAACTTGAAGTGGGAATATATTTTCTAGTTATTTTGATTTTATCCAAATATAGGGATAGCTGATGTAATTTTTTGTTTACAAAATTTAGTTTCATAATTTTGCTGTAATAGACCCCTAGTTGGATGACTATCCGTGAAATACCCCTAGTTGGATGACTATCCGTGAAATTAACTGTGGATCCAGTTCCTCAGCATATTCACTTCTTTCCCTTTGAATACATATTTGTGTATGAATTTATAACAAATGCGTTGTTCAAAAAATGTAGTGGATAAATGGTACTTGCCCATGGCATAGCTACATAGACTGAAGGGTGTGGTTAGTTGAACTCTTTTCATAAGAAAATAATATTGTGTATACAGATTAACAATTACGGTTTATAGATATATATCAGATTTTGAACACCTTTAGCGAAGTTTGTGGCTTCGCCAATACTTGCCTATTAGATTAAAAAAATTAACCTATGAGAACAAAACTATTATCCGACCAAGGGAACTCACTGAAAACAAGCCACCTTCTTTGTTGTCCTGTTCCGAATGGAAATTGAGTTCAATCAAGTGATTCAACCAGTCAATTAGAGAACAATGTGTGAAGAAATTACCTCTATCTCTGCTTGTAGAATTGGACACCGGAGGAGGAGGAGGAGAATGGAAAACTGGTGGAGGAGGTGGTGGCGCGATAGCAGTAGAGTTGTAGAAATGGTACATCTCGTACCTTATGTTACAGCTTGGGAAGATAACTCTACCGCCTTTCTTGCCATCACTCGGTAAATTCCCTATAGTAACTCTCAGGCAATTATCACAAGAAGTCTCCGACAGATCCGGAGTGCACTGCGAAGCGAATTAACTTTCTCATGTGATGAAAAATTGGCTTCTATAGTAGCAAATTTTCTCCCCGAATGATCATTTTCCTTTGCAGCCACAGTTGCTATTTCATCCATCGTTTTTCCGAGCAGTGACGAGAACCTTTTCGGTTCACTAACATTCTGCATATTGACCAAATGACTCCACTTGATTCATCCACAATGCAAGAAATAGTTCAATTTCAGAAAGGTCAAATATGTAACAAACACTGACAGGTGGATTTAGTAAGAGCTGCGGACAAAAGAAGAGTTAACCAAAAATATCAAGAAAGTCGTGTCAAATCATAGAAACTGCAACGTACAAAATGTATAGACACCGGAAATTCAAGAAAAATAACAAAATTTTCACCTCTAAAAGCTACGCCGGACATAAAAAATAGGCATAATGGATAAACAATCCCTCAAACTTGGCTTCACCTGGCAAGTATGCCTTCCAACTTTGGGTGTGCACAAGTAGACACCTCAACTTGTCTCCACTTTGTCAGTTGAACACTCCAACTTAAAAAATGATCATCTAGACACCTTCAAAATTTATGTGCTATGTCAACATTTGTGTTTACGTGTTCAACTTTAAACAAGTTGAGGTGTTTACTTGTGCACACCCAAAATTGGAAGGCATACTTGTCATCTGAGACTTTTAGGGTCTTTTTATGTATTATGCCTAATAAATAGGCTAATGACAACAAAAATTGCACCGAATACCAAAAATAGATAAATAATAATTGATAGGAACTGAGCTAAATGGATCCACCTGATAGATCCTCTATGGAAAAGATAGATCGATTCGAGTAACGCAACAAGCATTCGTCGTACCAGATGACAACAACTTTTCCTTTCGGACAAGTTTCCAAGATTTTTTTACTAGCTGTTGACACGCAATTTTGACAAATATTAAGTGACACATCTCCTCTGCATAAAAACAAGCCATAAGCTATATCGGACCCCGTGCAACTAGCTGGGGAGTTGTAAAATCCATTACGCGAAGCATTAGAGGACAAAGATGATAAAAGGGCATGGAGATTAGAGTTGTAGCCTGTAAGTGCTGTTGGGACTATAAGAAGTTGTGTTTGGGCAGAAATGTGCTAGAGGAGCTGAGTTAACTTGGCCATTTTGGCTGAAAATCAAGAAGATATTGCCACATAGTACTACAAGAAATCTGAGAATATTGAAGTTTATCAACATTGTATGTTAGAATAATTTGGAGGACATCCTTGGGTTTTTGTTTTTTAATTTAACAAAGCATGTAAGATATTGTACTTGACAAAGTTGATGATGTAAGAAAGACTAACAATACTTGGAGCCCGTTTGGATTGGCTTATAAGTTGCTTATAAGCTGTTTTCAGCTTTATTGAGTGTTTGGCTGGCCAGCTTAAAGTCATTTTGTGCTTAAAATAAGCTCAAAAAAATAAATGGGCCGATTTGACTTAGCTTATCTAAAGCAGCTTATAAGCTGAAAACAGCTAATAAGCAAAAAAAAAAAAAAAATTAAACTACCCCAACTTATTTTTTTTAGCTTATAAGCTATTTTCAGCTTATAAGCATAAGTCCATCCAAACTGGCTCTTGGTTGTTACAAGTCAACAGATAGTATTCTTTCAGCTATATTTTTTAATGTATTGATGATGACTGAAGTGAAATGGGGACCACAACTTGGAACTTTCCTCAGTACTTTTCTCCACCTGGTCCAATATTCATACCATGAAAATCTTCCTATGTTCTTATTTCCAATTTTCTTTTATTTTCACACTATGGAACACATGTTTGTCACTGTAAAAACTCAATTTTGTGACTGATGTTCCCATACCATATGTAGAATCAAACCTTTCAATTCAAGTTTTTTTGTGACTGATTTTATCATACGATATTAATAAGCAGAGTTTGTTAATATTTGACGGAAAAAATTGCTCACTTTTGACAAACTTAACAATCCAAAAAAATTCACGATTATATTTGAGAGATCATTTTGAACCTAACCCAAGTATAAGGGACCATTTTTTGTGATTTTCTCAACAATAGTGACTTTGTTTGTTTAACCACTAATAAATTCCAACGAAAATCTTAGTTGACAAACCAATGAGGTGGTCGTAATTAAGTGGGTAAGAATTCCACGTTGTGGTCGTGGAGACCAGGCCTAGAGTCGCAGTAGACTTACATTTCTAGGTATTACAAAAAAAAGTCAGTCTTAGATAATATCACTCTATAGAAATTCCTTATTTAGAGAAAGATGTTCAATCGATGAACAGAGCGGATAATATGATTATTGAGGGTGAGTAGTCTCACATTCTCGAGGAAAAGCAGATGGTGAAAGGATTTTTGCATTGGATTCCTGGGCAACTGCAGTTTCAATTGTTCTAATAAGCTACTTGATAAGAAGTCCCTAGACTAGGGACACAAAATATCTCCTCGGGAATAAGATATAACTCCTGGAATTTCTTTTATAAAAAAAAAAAAAATCAAGATCGCATTACAATGCGGGCTCAAAGGCCTGACCTCTTCCATCGACTTTCTCAGCTTTATTAGGTTACTTTGACTCTGGAAGGTCAATGACTTTCTTGGCCAGCAACTCATCGAGAATCGAGGGGACGTGGGAATTAGGAAATGACCCTCTTTGTTTTCTTTTCTTCCCTTTCGCTTCCTTCAAAGCCCTTGTATAGGTTGCGCGCTAGTACTTTGATAATATAATAAAAAGTCAGGCAATAAACAAAAGGGTCTTAGCTGCGGTTTCTTTACAATTTTGTCAAAATGTCACTGGATATTGATCTCCCAATGGTGCACTTAGTGGTTCAGTAAGGGCCATAAATTACATAATTTAACGCCGGTGCTTTTTCTTTTATGGCACGCGGTTTTGTAAAACTGCCTCAATTTATAGTGGAGTATCGACGGTTTATTTTAACTTGACAACAGTTCCATACGAGAATTTATTCCTGGCAGTTTATTAGGACTTTATGGCAGTTTGGCCTTTTAGAATTTACAAACAGTAAAAAAAAAAAATCTAAATGAAACGCAAATATAACGGACTAGTTTTATAATTTTTCTACTACTTAAATGATACCATCAAGGTGGAGCCCAACTGCCCTAGAGAATTGAGAACTTTAAAGGGTCAGATTTGCCCCTATACTGTTAAAAAAGCTATATCTACCCTTGTTATAATTTTTTGATATATTTGTCCTTGTCATCTAACTTTTAAGTCATATTTACCCCTAATGCGTTAAATCCTCATGTCCCGCCTTTATTTTCTACGTGGTACTTATGTGGATTTTTTTTTTTTTTTTTTAAATCTGGTCACAATTTGAATTATTTTAACTCAACCCACAAACTTTAATTGTTGGCTATTTCATAGAATTGAGAAGTGCAATTTATAACTTTTCAATTTAAGTTAGGTGGCCTAAACTCTGGCCCGTCACTCCCAAAATGTCCATCTCTTCTCCAAAACTATGTTAGATTTAGGGTTATGGACCAAATTGATCACTTTTAAACATACTTTAAGGACTAATATCCATCAAGTGGATATATCAAGGACTAAACCAATGCAACCTCAATACATCAGGGCCCAAATTGATCACTTTTATACATACTTTAAGGACTAATATCCGTCAAGTGTATATATAAAGGACCAAACCAATGCAACCTCAATACATCAGGGACCAAATTGATCACTTTTATACATACTTTAAGGACTAATATCCGTCAAGTGTATATATGAAGGATCAAACCAATGCAACCTCAATACATCAGGGACCAAATTGATCACTTTTATACATACTTTAAGGACTAATATCCGTCAAGTGTATATATGAAGGACCAAACCAATGCAACCTCAATACATCATGGACCAAATTGATCACTTTTTATACATACTTTAAGGACTAATATCCGTCAAGTGTATACATGAAGGACTAAACCCATGCAACTCCAATACATCAGGGACCAAATTAATCACTTGTATTCATAATTTAAGGACTATATCCATCAAGTGGCTACCTAAGGTAGGGGTAAGGTTTGCATACAATCTATCCCCCCAGACCCCACATTGTGGGACTCACTGGGTATGTTGTTGTTGTTGTATCCATCAAGTGGCTATATCAAGGACTAAACAAATGCAACCCCAATACATCAGGGACCAAATTGATCACTTTTATACATACTTTAAGGACTAATATCCATCAAGAGGATATATCAAGGACTAAACCATTGCAACCCCAATAAATCAGGGACCATTTTGATCATTTTCTCCTTCACTTCCATTAACCCTAATATATATATATATATATATATATATATATATATATATATATATATATATATATATATATATATATATATATATATATATATAGACACACACACACTCTAGTTAGGGGTAACCCGTGTTGTGCACATGCCCAGTAAGCAATAACACGATGTTAAGCAAAACATTCAAAATAGTCAAGTTACTCTGTTGGCATGCAATTAGGGATGTTCATGGGTCGGTTTTGGGTTAAAACCAAAATTAAACCAATGTAGTTGATTTTTAAAATTATTAAAATCAAACCAAATATAATACATATCCATCGGTTTGGTTGTGGTCGGTTTGGTTCAGTTTGGGTTGGTTTTTCGGTTTTTTAAAAAATTAACGATATTTCTTTCTTTCATGTTTTTTCCTCCAATTAGGAGAGAATTTTCTATCCTTTTCTAACTTATAATCTGTTATTACCCTTTTATTGTGGTAGCTATGTTTTCTTGCATTATGGAGAAAATGTCTTAAGATTTATGATTTTAATTAAGTGAATAAAGTTTATAAGAAATACAAAAAGTAAATCTAGGTAAATCTCATATGGTTGTTTCTTTGAATAAATGAATTTGAATTCATGGATTTCTTTTTTAAAATCGGCTTAAGGTATAAAGTTCATTAGCTTATTAGAGATAAATAAAATATTGTGTAAAACGTATACAAATTATTTAAAAGTATTTATAAAATTAATATATTGTATATATATAATTATACAAAATATGTATAAAATTTGTCGGTTCGGTTCGGTTTTTTCTTCGATTTGCTTTTAGTAAAACCAAAACGAAAACCAAATCAAATATTATTGGTTTTTAAAAATTCAAAACCAAACCACAACTAACCCAAGTAAATATCGGTTTATTTAATCAGTTTGGTTTTGGTTTTTGGTTTGGATCGGTTTTTAACCAAACCGTGAACACCCCTACATGCAATGCGTAATGTGTATAAGTTTGATTTGGATTAGTGCCCTTATAAATACAACTTCTCTCATGGTCGTTATTTTGAAGGGCAATTGATATACTGCTGAGTTTAATGTTAACTAAACGAAGAATTTCAAATTAAGATTAGTAAAATCTTATGTAAGATAAAAGAATTGTATCACGAAAGAATAGGTAAATTGGTTATATTGTCAATCGAAAAAGAAATATTAGAAGAAATTGATTATAAAAGAAAATAAGGGATAATTTCGGGGACCACCGCTTTGTAACACTCATCTCCCTTGCGGTTTATAACATTAGACCTAATTTCCTTATTTTGATTTCTTTGTAACAACTTATTTGGAATAGTTATCATTAATGTAAGAAAAATCACATTTTTTCTAATTTACCCTTACCAATATACACATTCATTTAGTAATTATTATTAGCATCATTTATTTAATTGTTTATTTTTATTTATTTAGTTAATTATTAATGCTTACACAAAAATAAAAAGAAAGTGCAAAACGAATTGGAAAAAAATGACATTCGAAAGAAAACGACATGAGCTTTGAGACTCAAGGAGTCATTTTCTTAAAAAGATTATTGTACCACTTTGCATGCTGTGGTTCATATATATATATATGTGTGTGTTGTGCTGCTTTTTATCATTTTTATCTGTTATTTTAGTCCAAAAAGGTGTTTTAAAATCTTTATAATTTTAAAAGATAAAAAAAATTAATTTTTGAAAAGTTCATCTTTATTATCCAAGAATTAAGATATACAGTTATTAATAGCTCATTTAAGTAAAAGGAAAAAGTGTAATAAAATGTTTCTTATGACTAATGCTATCAAATATTAATATTTTTTAAAATAAAGACAAATAAAAAGGACAGAGGGAGTATATTGTGGAAAAGAAAGCGTTGCCTCCAGCAAAAACAAAACAAGAAAACAAAAAATGAAACAAGAAAACAAAAAAAAAGAAAATAAAAAGCAAGTTTGTGTGGGGCCCATGGTTTGTACCATCTTTTGACAATGGGCAATTTGCAGGATTGCCCTTGGCTGGGAGTGGTCTTTAATTTGTTTTTCCTCAAATTTGTGGTCTTTAATTTTTGTCTTTCGCTAAAAAAATTCTTAGTTTATGGTTCGAACCTTCGCTCAGTCAAAAATTTTAAAAAAAAATTCGCAAGTAGAGTTTGGATTCGTAAGGCAGAGTTGCAAAACTCTGCCTTTTGCATGGGTAAAATTTTGCAAAATTCTACCTTAAGGCAGAGTTTTAAAGCGAATCCAAGTATCTGCCTTGCAAAAATTCTTTTTTTTTTTTTTTATTTATTGAGCTAGAGTTCAAACCCAGAACTTCGAGTATTAGACGAAGGATAAAAATTAAAGACCACCCCAAACGAAGGGCAATCCACCCAAAAAAAAAGTTTGACAATTACCGCTGGCATGGTAGTTGTGGGCCCAAAGAGCTTTCACTGCTCAACCCAATGGCCAAGAGAAATAATTGCAAAAACCGAGACTCTTTATGTAATTAAATCAATATATTATGTTTTATTCATGATGTACAATAGGTTGCAGCATCCAAAAAAGGTTAAATATCTGAAATATCCTCATAGCAACTGATTTACTTTAAGGACCGGGTATGGTAATTATAAATATTTGTTTTTGTCTTTTCTGACTATCAAATGAAAAGTACATCACCCAAGGCATAGCTGTACAATCTGATGATGCAATCACTAAGTGAAATCCAAAAATGCCACTAACCAAAGTTAAATTGGGAGTTCAAACCGCCCCTTCTATACATGTAGTAAAGTAAAGTAATATTCCCTCCGTCTCAATTTATGTGATATGGTTTGACTAGGCACGAAGTTTAAGAAAGAAAGTAAGACTTTTGAAACTTGTAGTCTAAAATAAGTTATAGATTTTTATGTGACTATAAATCATATCATTAAGGGTAAAAAGGAGAAGTTTTAAGTTAAATTATTTCTAAATATAGAAATCTATCATTCTTTTTTAGACGACAGAGGAAGTAGTAATATATATATATATATATATATATATATATATATATATATATATATATACACATATATACTAGTGTCATTTGGCCCGTACTCCAAACTACCTTAGAATGTATATTTACAATCTTTTTTGTATGTGTGTGTGTGTGTGTTTTTTTTTTTTTTTGCTACTCTTGCTTTTTATTATGTTTTTGTAACACTATATTAGTTGTAAAGGTAGTTTGATAATTTCTCAACATTTTTAAAACATTGAATCATATAAAAAGTTTTTGTAAGCTAGAAAACAACATTTTTCTTAGAGTATATTTAGGCTTCCTTTTTATTTTCAAACAAATGCATGCACTACAGTTCCTCTCTTTTTTATTATACTGAAATTTTTTAGGGTTAAAGTCTATAATGTTTCAAATTGAGTTTTACCTTATGTTGGGGATTGACCTATTTTTTTTTTTCTCAATTAAGCTTATATTGGTGAACCCATTTTTGGGAAAAATAAAATATTTACTGTAATAAATTGTTGCTACAAATTGTTGTATGATAACGTCAATGAAGTTAACTTATAAATAAAATTAGCACTTAAAATTAAATAAATAAAAGTCTTGATATAATGAAATACTTTTGTAGATGTTCCTTTAAATTAAATTATACAAAAGGAACTGAAAAATTTATCAAAAAACAATTCTTACTTAATCTTTCCTTTTCCGTTAAGAAATGATATATTTTTATTTTTCTTAAATTAATTTATTTTTTAAAGAAATTTATATTGTAATTTCTTAAAGTAATTACTTTTGTCAAATAATTTTAGCTATCTATAAAAATAATTTTTTAATTTAGTAATTAATCATGTGTTGTGGTAGAAAGAGAATGTCATGATAAATATTTACTTGTCTATAATAAATTTTATAGGAATAAAATAATTTGAAAAAAGTTTAATAATCATTTCCACATAAACAAAAAATATAACAAACTTTTTGATCAATTTTAAATTTGGTTGAATACATAGATTTATTTTATAGTGTCACTATCACCTTTTCCACATCATCACTCCTTGTGAAAAAACCTATACTAATTCAAATTTACCAAATATATTTTCTCTTTTAATATTGTAATTTATTAAATAAATTTTATGTTAAAAGTATGCGCATGTAAAATTTGATTAATTAGCTACCATACTTTCGGAATTCATTTTTCCATTGAGAGGGAAGCTATAACTTGCATTTTTGATGCATTTTTAAAGTATTTAACTATGATATAAATTATTTGTATTTATTCTCTTAATTTAAAACTTAATCCTACTTTAAGTGAAATCTTTATTAATTACTTGTGTTTGTCTGCATGTACGACACAAAATTGGAGAAAATGAAAAAAATTACATTTAATTGGACGAATAAAAATTTAAAATAGGAAATAATAAATAGTAAATGACATCAATAAATAATTAATAATATTATAAGTATAATATTTCAATTCAATAATTATTCCTATATTAAGATATAATTTGAATGACAGGATAATTATTTACATCTCTATAATAAATTTTTAAGGAAAAATATCGTTTAAGAAATTATTAATATATTTTTTTTTTGGTAATTAAGTAACTTTTTATTAATCACCAAAGTGGGATAATTACAAAGCAAAGCAGAATCAACTCAATCTGCTTGATCTCATACTACCTCTCTCTTTTGGACTACTTACCCTCAGCAGACACATCAAACTCATCTTTACCTAGAAATCTAAAACTAACACAGCTACTAGAATTTACATTTACTAAGCAGCACCTTTAAGTATCCTTCTGCCTTGATGTTGCTAAAAACATGCTACTTGTCTTGCCAACATCTCCACAGATGACTCCTTCTTTTCAAAGACTCTTGCATTTCTCTCAAGCCACACAGTGTGAATAAACTCTGCATAGATGGATTTGTACAGTTTAGCCTGAAAACTCCTTCCTTTGGTAGAACTGATAATCCACTGCTGCATTTCAATCCAAGATCTGGCAGGGGAATCTGATATATGAAGCCATAGACTGATCCTTGCCCATAGCTGCCTAGTGAAGGTGCATTATGCAAATAGGTGATCTCTAGTTTCAGGTAACTGATTGCATAAGCTACACAATGGTTCAACTGGCATACCCCAACTTATCAACCTATCTGCAGTGAGTAGTCTCCCATGGAACTGTAACCACATTGTAAACACTGCTTTTGGCCGAGCCATGTTCTGGTGCATTAGTCCTTTCCATGCTACTTTGGGAAGATTTCCAAGCAGTTGTAAGTACACCTGTCTAATGATGCCTTTATTTGCAGAATTAGCTGTGTGAATAAGATGGAGTTGAACTCTAGCAACAAACACTTTCCTCACCATCCAGCATGCCTGCTGGGGAATATACATACTTCCAAAGTCCTGCTCCTTAATATAGTAACTATGGATCCATTTGATCCATAGTTTGTCTTTTTTTGTTGCCAAGTCCCAGAAGTTCTTAGTGATTGCAGCCTTGTTCAAAATTCTCATGTTTATCAGATTCAATCCCCCTGTTGCTTTTGGAGCTCACATCTTGTCCCAAGCCACCAAAGCCCTTTTAGTGATAGCATTAACACCAGACCAAATAAAGCTTCTACAATATGCCTTTATAGCCTTCATAACCTTCGATGGAATAATAAACATTTGAGCCCAATATGCTTGGATCCCAAATATTACTGTCTGCACTAGTTGAATCCTGCCTACATATGAGAGCTTTTTTGCTGTCCAAGAAGTTATTCTAGCCACGACTTTATCAATCAAAGGCTTCCATTGCAGTATACTGAGTTTCTTTGTAGCCAGAGGAATGCCTAAATATCTGAATGGTAATTCTCCTTGGCTATAACCCAGAACTTGTTGTATTTGCTGCTTCACCTCAGGATTTACTCCTCCATAGTAGATAGCACTTTTGGATAGATTAGCTTGTAAACCAGAGGCTGCTGAGAAAGCACTGAATTTAGTATGTAGCACTGTAATTGAAGGGACATCACCTCTGGCAAATAACAACAAGTCATCTGCAAATGATAGATGAGTAATATCCAACCTTGAGCACAATGGGTGATATTTGAATTGCTTATCTTGTTTAAGTGTCTTCAAGAGCCTACTTAGATACTCCATTACAATAGCAAATAAGAATGGAGATATTGGATCTCCCTGCCTAAGACCTCTTGCAGCATCAAAAGGTCTTGTGTGCTCCCAATTAACAATGATTGAATAATTGACTGTTGACACACATTCCATAATCCAACTAGTGAACCTGTTAGGGAAGCCCAAACTATCCAGCACCTGAAGAAATATTCTTCCTGGAATATGCTTTTACTAGCTCATGAGCTAATATGACATTATCTGCCACTTTTCTCCCTGGTATGAAGCCTGCTTGTGTGTCTGAAATAATTGAGGGCAACACATTCTGCAACCTAGAGGCCAAAACCTTTGCAATCAACTTATAAAGCACTGTACAACATGCAATTGGCCTATACTCTTTAATATTTGCTGGATTTGGAACTTTGGGGAGAAGGGTAACTGTTGTACAATTTGCTGATCTTACCAGTTTCCTTGTTTCAAAGAAATCTTTGACAACTTCACATATGTCCAGTTTGATTACTTGCCAGGCTTTCTTGAAAAATAATGCATTATACCCATCAACCCCAGGTGCTTTATCATCTCCAATATCACTTAATCCTTTATAAATCTCCTGCTCAGTAACAGGTGCACACAAGTATAACTGTTGAACATGAAGCAAGACTGGTCCCAGTTTCATTATCTGCAAATTCACTGCTGGTAAAGAACTGCATGATGTGCCCATTAGTGATCTATAAAAGGCTACTATCTCCTCCTGAATTTGTCTCTTGTCAGTCAGTAATGTCCCATCTAGAGCAGTCAACATTGAAATAGTCTTTCTGTGCTTCCTTTCTTTCGTTACAACAGAGAAGTATTTAGAATTAGAATCTCCAAGCTTCACCCATGTAGCTCTAGATTTTTGTTGGAGAATACTTTCCTCAATCATGGACCATTTTTCTAGTTTCTCTAATATTGTTTTTTCATCATTCACCAACTGATCAGAGTAATGACTAACTAGCTTGGTTTGTACATCTTGCAATTCAATTCTGGCTTGAACAATTTTTCCAGTAGTATCTTTGAATTCAACTTTGTTTATCTGTTTTAACTTATATCTAAGAGATTTCAGTTTGCATCAAACATTTTTCATAGCTTCCTATGCAACTCTGCCTTCCCATGCTTCATCTACTAATGTCAAAAATTGATCATGATCTGCCCAAACATTGAAGAATTTGAATGGGATTTTAATACAAGGTTCATCATCCTTTAAGGTTATTATCATGGGTGCATGGTCTGATATATGTGGTAAACCATAATCAACACCAAGTTGGCCATATTGGAGCATCCATTCATCATTCCCAAATGCCCTATCTATCCTGTTGTACACCCTGTTTGCACCTCTTTGCTTGTTTGACCATGTATAATATTCCCCTCTCCACATTAGTTCATTTATATTCAGAGCTTGAACACAGTCAGCAAAATCTTTGATATCATGACTAGTAACTGAAGCACCATTGAGTTTATCTTGAGAAGTTAAAATTGCATTAAAACCTCCCCATATGATCCATGGAGTATTACCTGACAGAGTCTGATGGTGAGTCCATAGAGGTTTTCTAAGTTCCACTGTGTTGTATCCATAGACCACAGTCATATGACATTCTACTTTGATCTGCTTGCCCTTCACTGCACAGTGGATATATTGCGCCTCTTTGGCCAGTGGTGTAACCTCATATACATTTGTATCCCATAGTACCCATAACCTTCCATTTACTGCATAATCATAGTTGTATTCAGCTTGCCAGCCTGGAGCAATTCTGTCTGTGATAAAGGCTACATTATTCTTCTTGAATCTTGTTTCTACTAAACCCACTAATTTAACATTATTCTCCTTAATGAAGGTGACCAACTCTTTCTGTTTCAATCTCTTGTTGGTCCCTCGTATATTCCACACCAACCACGACATCACAGTTGAGAAGATCCTCCTATATCAGGAGGAACAGTGACTGACCCCTCTTGTGCATTGACTTGTAATTCAGCAAATCCATTCTTGAGTGCAACTGTTACTGCCTTTGCATAACTCATATTTCCTCTTGCATTTGTTGTAGGTGACTTCCTATGCACCACTTGCCAAGGTGAAGATTCTGGTATAGTCACTTCAGTATTAGGCATGATTGAATCTACTTGCTGAACTGTATCTTTTCTTCGGACTTGATCATCCACTTTACTTTCCTGAATTTCTTCTGATTTATCAGCTGCTTGTGATGTCTCAGCTATAGGTGTTTGCTGTAATACCTCAGCTACTGGCTGAACTTCAGCTACTTTAGATTGCCAAACTTGCTTTCCATTGTTCTGAAACTTCTTTTTCGGAGGTTGTTGCTTCACTTCGAGGTTAACCTTTTTTTGTTGTTATTTAGCCACCTCTGGCACAATCTTATGTGATTGTTGTTGCTTAGCACAGTCATGGCCAATCTTTATGCATCTCCCACAGAATTGTGGCTTCCAATTGTATTCTATAGCTTGTACAAACATATCACCATCCGACCCCACGACTTGATCTCACTTGGTAAAGGCTTTGTAATATTTACTTCAATCAACATTTGAGCAAAGGCGATTCTGGATTGCTTTGCCGTGCAGCCATATGCAAATATTGGAACTCCTATACCACTTGCGATGCGACTCAAAGAAGCACTGCTCCAACAATCCATATGTAATTTAGGGAATTTCACCCATAGTGGTATCTCGGTTAAAAATTCAGCATGAAATCAAACTTAGGAGACCACTGCTTCAATATTAAGGGCTTATTATTAACTGTATATGGACCTGAGTATATAATTTCCTTCAAATCCTCCATACTTTGGAACTTCACTACATAATATCCCTCATCGTGATAAAATAGCTCAGGTGTGGTAACAGTACTCCACATTTGAATTATAAATCTCTTCATGTAATTATATCCTGGTGTATCTCCTACCACGTAAACAATCAGTGCACATTTCCATTTTTTTGTTTCAACCTCCACTTCTGATTTCTCCAATTTGACTACAATATCACCATTAACTATAATTGGGGGAATATAAGTAAGTGCCATACCATTACTAGCAGCTCTGTTACCAACAAATAGTCCATTCCAAGAAGTTTTCCCCTTCATTAATTTGATCATTATTACCCCCTGGTGTTACTTCTTGAGCTACCTCTGCAGTTTGCTCTGCTACCGACGATTGAACAATATTCCCATGTTCCTTAGAGCTAGTTAGGGTCATTTGAGCTCGAAATTCCGCCTACAAATGGTTAGGGCTCATGGGTAATCTTGGAATCTCACTAGCAGACCCAGACCCAGATGAACCTATATGTTCATCCTTGGAGTTTGTAGAATTCCCTTTATTTCGTGCCGCTCCTGATTTAGGTTCTGATGGTTCCTTAGATTTACCACCGGAGGTGATAAAGGTGAGTAAGCTTCCTTCTCCAGTTAGTGGTACCTTTCTTGGTCGACCTCTCGCTCTCTTCCCTTCCATGGACAAGGTCGGCACACGTTAGTCTTAAACTACGCCGAGAGCACCGGAAGAGAGAGAAAATTTGTATGTCTTAGTTTTGCAGGACATAAAATTTTAGAAAGTAATTATTAATATTTCCACATAAAAGACTCAAATATGTATATGTAAGCTTTGTGGGGGCCACTACAACCTTATCCATGACATCATCATTTTATTTGCATGAACAATATTTTAAAAGGCAGTTTCAGGACTCGCCCCAGGGCGGGGCACTGGCAAAACGCTCCGGGGCTCACGTACGAGGCTTAATTCTTGTAAGGCTTACGCCCTAAGCGCCTGATTGTACGCCCTAAACACGCCCAACGTTCGGGGCTTGCCTAACAGTTCTTACACAAATTATATGTTAAATTCTTTAATTAAAATCGTTGACCCTCATAATTCTTTAGCAAATGAATGATACTTAATGATTTTTCATCTATAGAAATAAGAAGATTGGTGTAACTCAAATAACAAGTCGTAGTGTTGCATATTTACTATTTGAGAACATCGTGAGAGTGAATATCACTTAATATTTCTTTTAAAAAAAACATCGCCGAATTGTACATTTTCACTTGTCATTGGTCTTTTGTCCTATGTATCAAAATTATCATATTTTATTAGCTATTTGAAAGTAATTATATTTTTATTCATGAAGGAGTTACGTTTTAATTATAACACTGATAAAGTTTATTGATTATTTGCTTGTAGGGAGATAAAATGAATAGTATGATAATAATATTGGTTTAAGAAGTTCTGATTTATTCATTGTTTGAAAGTTAAGATGTTAGAGTTGATTTGCATTTCATAATAGTTATATTTCATTGTATTGTTTATACTTGTAAAATTTTGTTATATATAATTACAAATTGTAAATGGCATATAATGGATTATTTTGATTAGTTTTTTGTGAGGATCAAGCAATATATATATATATATATATATATATATATATCTTTCATTTTTTTTTACAGTTTTTTTTATTTTTTTTATGTAATTTTACCTATTTAAAAATATTTATTGTAATTATATTATTTTATGAAATATTAAAAATTAATACCCATGGGGCTTACGCCTCACTGAGGTATATGTAAAACCTCGCCTTACGCCCCAGCCTTTTGAAGAAATGAAGTTAAGTTATAAATAAAATTAACATTTAAAATTAAATAAATAAAAGTCTTGATATAACCAAATACTTTTGTAGATGTTCCTTCAAATTAAATTACACACAAGGAATTGAAAAATTAATAAAAAATAATTCTTACTTAATCTTTCCTTTTCGGTTAAGAAATGATATTTTTTTTTATTTTTCTTAATTTAATTTATTTTTTAAAGAAATTTATATTGTAATTTCTTAAACGTGTATGTAATTACTTATGTCAAATATTTTTAGTTATCTATAAAAAAAATTAATTTAATAATTAAGCATGTACTGTGGTAGAAAGAGAATGTCATGATAAATTTTTTTACTTGTCTATAATAAATTTTATAGGAATAAAATAATTTGAAAAAAGTATAATAGTCATTTCCTCATAAACAAAAAAGACAACAAAATTTTTGATCAATTTTAAATTTGTTTGAATAAATAGATTTTTTTTATAGTGTGATTATCACATTTTCCACGTCATCACTCCTTGTAAAATCCCCTATAGTAATTCAAATTTACCAAATTAAAGTTTCAATTAGGGGTAAAATGGATTTAAAAAGTTTAAATTTGGTTGAATAAATAGATTCTTTTATAGTGTCACTATCACTTTTTACACATCATCACTCTGTAATATTAAAAAGTCCATATAGTTTTTCAAATTTAGCAAAATAGGTGATAACTTTTAAGGTAATTAAAGCTTCATTTGGAGGTAAAATGAACCAAAAATATCACGAGGACTACAAAAGTTGGAGATTCTGTCTTATATATAATAGTAATATATATATATCCCCAAATCTCAAATAGCTGTCAAAATTTCACCTAAATGCTTTGCTTGCTTTACCTTTAAGTGACGTTTTTGCTTAATTTTTCATTTCGTACTTTGTTTTGAGTGATTTGTTTTTGCTTAATTTTTCATTTCGTGCTTTGTTTTGAGTGAATTTTTTGCTTAATTTTTCAGTTAGTGCTTGCATTTATTATTATTTTTGGCCGATTCGTATATGTATATGTTGATGATATGTATAAATAGATGCAATGTTATTTAGGATTTTTTTTCCTCCGATTCATACATGTATACATAGATGCAAGGTTATATGGGAATTTCTGCAATTTTACATGTATACGTTGTTATGTATGTAGAGGCCTACAATTTTGACAATTAATCGGCCGCTATTCGGGTTCGAACTTTTTTTGTTTTGTTTAACCCTAGCTAATGAGAGTGTTGCAATGCGGTAGTTATTGTAGTTGTGATTATCTGAATTTGCAGTGTAATTGAAGTTGATTTTTCTCCCTTTTGGTGAGTAGTAGTGTTCATACTAGTCATCGTAGTATTACTCTTCTAGTTTCTTTTCCGTTGATTTCTGCTATGTTGTTTCTAGTACTTCGATTATCGTATTAATTCGTGGTAGTTACTGCTCCTTTTTTTAAGACATCTTTATCATGCTTTTTGTACTGCTTTGAATTGCTTGTGCTTATACCGAGGTCTATCGAAAACAACCTCTCTACCTCTCAAGGTAGAGGTAAGGTCTGCGTACACTCTACCCTCCCCAAACCCATTTTGTGGAATTTTACTGGGTATGTTGCTGTGTAGTTATGATTATCTGAAATTGCAGTGTAATCACAACTAGAAATTTTGAAGTTAATTTTTCACCCTTTTGGTGAGTTTCAGTCTTCTTAAGCTCCCTTTGGGCCATAAATTTTGAAGTTGAAACTCAAAACTAAAAATTTTGAGTTTTTGAAATTGTGTTTGGACATGCATTTAACTGGGAAATGTTTTTGAAGTTTTGTGACTAGATGGAAGTGAAATTGCTAGTGTTTGGAACTTGAAAATATTTTGAAAATAAAATTTCAAAATCTTGATCAAAATTTCATGGCCAAACAGATATTTGAAGATAAATTTTCAGAATCAAATTCAAAATTTATGGCCAAACACTAGCTAAGTTTCAGTGTACTCTTTTTCAAGGGAGTACATATTCATCTTGCATTAAAGTTACTAAATTTGAATTATCCCAAAAAAAAAAAAAAAAAGTTACTCATGTAGGATGAACTCCGATTCATACATGCACACTAATTCATGTTAGTGCTAAGCTTGTGTTTGAGTTCGATTTTCTATACGAGACGCTGAGTTGTGTGCTTATTTTTATTCTTCTCACTATTGTTATGGAATTGTTGAAAATTTTCAGGGAAATAATTGATTATGTTGTATTTTGATTTCTGTTTTAATTAATTTATGTAGTTTTAATTAAAAGTTGTTTTTCAGTATGTTTTGTGTGACTATATCATGAAGAGTATTGGAAAGATACTGGATTTAATCTCTATCATCGCTTTTATAAAGAGCCATTGCTGTTGGAGGAACATGTTGCAAGACGTCCCAGTGGAATTGATCCTGACCAGTGGATGTGGTTTCTTCAATACCGCAAGGATAAGAAAATACAACATATTATTTGACCGGGTCTTTAAGCTTCAATTCTTGAACCGTATTTTAGCTATGAATCTGAACATACATATTCAGATGTTACCAACTAATTAAAGCTCTTTTTCTCAAGTTTCTTTAATGGTATAGGAATCTACTATAGCAAGGTTATTTCTGTTCTGAATTTAATCCAAGATGCTCAATTTCATTCAAGATGCTTAATTCTCGAACCATAGTGTAGCTCTTTTTCTTAAGTTTCTTTGACTGTATAGGAATCTGCTATAGCAAGCTTATTTCTGTATTATTCTAACCGCTTGCCCTTTTGTTTGTTTACACAAAACTTCATTTAGTCCCTCTTTGACATGATTTGCTCTGCCTACTTATGTTGTACTATGATATATACATCCTAATTCTGTTTACATTAGGATCATTGCCTAATTAACTCTTGAGTCCCCAAATTTCATTGGTTGAGGCTCAAGCGCCTTCACATCTGTCTGCATTCCAAAGAAAGGCGAATATCTCCATTGACGTGGTTTTAACTGCATGCTATTCTTTACAAGCCTCTTTTGCATTTATAGTTCAGAGCTAGAGAAATTAAGAATGTGTTTTTGTGACTGGTTTGTACATGGAGCCTTTTCTTGAGAGCACAAAGCTGCATGCCAAACTTAAAACAGCATGACCTTCTCTAGCTTTTACTATTCATTATTGATTTTTAGTTGATTACCTTTTCCATAGCATTTGGTACATGCACCGCCTGAAGCCACTATAGGATGTGATCTTTTAACATCAGAAAACAATGGGCTGTTTTGGAAAATACTTGAGTAGGTGTTGGCCCATAACCCACTCCTCGAACTCGACCAGCATGCTCTTTTCCTAGCACTTGTGCAAGTGAATCAACTTCTGCAATTTGCATTGGCGAACCATCTTGACTTTCAATCCTCTCTATCTACTCCTACATATATTTAGTATTTCAAACATTATCTTTGAATTTCAATTTTAGGGATATACTTTGAAAATTGAACATCAATTATTACTTACACTAATTATCTTGGTTGCCTCATTCATATAGGTCTTGTCTTTCTGTTTGTGCGTCAAAGTCCACAACTCTCCTCTACTAATGGGTCCCCATGTTTACGCTTCTACATTATTATGACCACAATCATATATTTAAAAATTAAAAGACCATGAGATAATAGGAAACAAAGAACTTAAGCTTTAAATATATGAATGTGGTCATAATAATGTAGGAACGTAAGGTGGGGGACCCATGAGTAGAGGAGAGTTGTGGACTTTGACGCACAAATGGAAAGACAAGACCTATATGAATGAGGCGGCCAAGATTGTTGGTGTAAGTTATAATTGATGTTCAGTATTCTTATTGTATATTACCGGAAATAGAAATTCTTAATTTAGTGCTTGAAATACTAAACTTATGTTGGAGGAATTAGAGAGGATGGCTAGTCAAAGCAAATTTCAAAAGTTGATTCACTTGCACAAGTGTTAGGGAAAGATCGTGCTGGTCGAGTTCGAGGAGTGGATTATGAGCCAACACCTACTCAAGTATTTGCCAAAACAACCCATCAATTTGATGGTGTATCTTCAACACAAGCTTGTCGAAATCATAAAATGGAGGAGATGAAGATGCATGAGCTTCAATCAGTGGTGGAAAGTGAGAGATCTAGAAGGCGACCTCTTGAGAACTTTCTAACAATATATTTCGTCCAACAAGGAGTGTAATTGTTGGTTGATATGGGGTAGTGCTGCGACGGTATGTTTTACCTCATTTCAGTCTGTCTCTCTCCCGAGTTGAATTTGAGAGCTGATGTTGTTTATTATCCTAGTCAAAATACTGGAAACCCTAGTTTTCTTTTCTTTCAAGTTTGTGCCGATGCATAGTAGCTAAGTGTCAATGATCTTAAATATGGACTATAAGGTTCTTGTTTATATGGTAAGCATATTCTTTTCTTTCAAGTTTGTGCCGATGCATAGTAGCTAAGTGTCAATGATCTTAAATATGGACTATAAGGTTCTTGTTTATATGGTAAGCATATTATAAATTCTTACTGCTTTTATCAGTTGTTTTATTTCAGCTTCAGTGAGCCCCGATCCTATCCGTGTTCTTCCTTTGTTGTTAAACACATCAAAGCACCAGTTGATATTATAAAGATCATACTATCTTTTTATTTATAGGAAATTGACCTTTCCTAATTTGCTATCAAGCTGATATCTTTTTGTGCGATTGCTAGTTTATTTTATTCCTTATTTGCTTTTGCGTGGAAATTTTGAGTTACTCATAAAGGGCTGGTGTACATATGTGGAGAGTTCATTTGAAAAGTCTGTAGAAAATAGAAAACAATTTAAGAAACAGGTTGCCAGTTTATTGTTCTTATTTGGTTTTTAAGTTTATGTTTTCAGGCTTCAAACAGGCCAATTTCACTAAAGGTTCAGACCATCTTCCTCATCCAAATATTGAAATCCACCACGATGCTAATCATGTTGTTCAACGTGGATTTTGCTTGTGATGGATTTTAGTTGCTTATTTTGTTAATAGTGAATTTTGTTTTCCTAGAATCATCAAATACAAATCAATACATTTGTTGAAAGTTTGAATGTTGTATTTTATCTGAATGTGCGAGCTGGTTGAATACTTTGAAAAGTTTTTTAGCTACTTAATTGCTTTGTTGCTAAAGATTGGGATATGTTAAAATTACTCTTTTCAATAGTGCTTGAAATGCAGCTACAACAAATTCCTGGCAAATTCATTAAAAGAATTGGGTTAAACTAACGTGAATTGAAATACAAACCGCCTCTATTGTATTTTCTATTTTATGGGTTAAACCGCCATAAATGAACCTAAATCGTTGCTAAGCAAGTGCCGTTAGATGGGGGTAAAAGCGTCTCTAAATGAAAAAAAAATTGTCATTAGAGAGGATTCTTGGTTAGAGCTTTAAGAAATTTTTGGTCAAATACAAAAAGCCGTTAAATAAAATTTAACCGCTTCCCATAGGCAGTGGTTATTCCAGCGATTTTTCTTAACCGTCTCGAAAGGGTTTAACGACAGCTTATCAGGCAACAGGTCTAAACCGTCGCTAATTTTATACTGCGGTAGTTCACGCAAAGAAGGAACCAATCGCCATAAATAAACGTTTTTCCTGTAGCGAGGCTCTTCTGCTGAGCGAAGCAGTGATAACACTTCTAAATATATGTTTTCATTGATGTAGATTTAGATAGATTTGCCACCGGCAAACCATCCAACAGAATTTAAATCTTCAATGCCTACTACTGTTTGTTGAATGAAATACTTAATAAATGGATCATGAACTAATTCCAATCGCATGGGAAATTACGAATATAACCCTCTTACCTAGTCTCATTCAATCACCTTATTCCTCTTTATTACATATAGAATATAAGACATATATAAAATTCTTACACCATGAGGTTAAGTTGACCGGTATCAGTAGGTGTTCCCACCAGATGGTAAACTTAAACTCCATCATTGTATCCATCTATCTTGGCTCCAATTCTGTAATGGATACTTTATTCACGGACAATGGAATTGACTTGCTTGTAGATTGATCTGATTTTAGCCCTTTTGGTATCATCGCTGATCGATTATGAAAAAAGAATGCAGGTTGTTGAGGCGCTGGCATGGTAACAGAATAACTACAAAGCATGAGCACCACAGATGCCATTGTAGGTCTTTCATTAGCATCTTCTTGAACACATAACAGTCCAATATGTATACACTGTATGACTTCATTTCTTGAGTATGACTCTCCAAATGTTGGATCCATTATATTCAACGGCGTGCCGTCCCTCCAATGCTTCCAAACCTACAAGTTTTTTTCCATCAATGATTCAAAAAAAGCATTAGCAAGGACTTACCTTTTAGCAACATATGTCTAGTGTTTGCAGTTTATCTCATATATGCCCTCCAGTTACCTTTCAACTCATAGGATTCCTACTGTTATGTTTCATCTCAAATAAGCTCCTCCCAGTAACGGTTTCTATTGTGGTAAAATTGGCAGGATTTGGGAGATATGGTGGAAGTCTTGTAGAGGTATATTTGGACCTTTTCAATAATATTCAATGGCACACCTCAAATTATTGCAGAGGGATATATACACGAAGCAGATAGTTTAGGGTATATTCGGATCTTTTGTTTGTCTACGTCGCTCCACCATAAAAAAAAATATATCAGAGTTAAGCTGGAAAGCTATTAAAGGGAGGGGCTAATATATGGAGGATCGACTACTTCAAGGAGAAATTTGAGCCTTTTCCCTCTATGGCATGACAAACATGATAAAAATAGTATTTATAAATTTAAACTTACATAGCTAAGAAGGTCTTTAGCACCATCTGATTGGTAAAATGAACTATTCTTCTTTCCACTTATGATCTCCAGGAGTAAAACACCAAAGCTGAAAACATCAGATTTAACAGAGTATTGTCCATGCATAGCATACTCCGGTGACATATAACCGCTATAAAACAACAAACAAGCAGGAAGGTTAGCTAGAAAAAAGGATAATTTTTAACGAAAATGATATTTAACGGCTTTCAGATTCTAAGTAGAAGTCTCAAGTGTGACTACATTGAGTGATTTAACGGACAAGTTGTAACAATTGAGGCCCAACTATCAAGGTATTTTCCGCTTTGACCTAATATTTGAAGTCTCATAGTTTTGTCTCCTTGAACTTTTACCTAGAATGTCACCTCAAAAGTTGAATACTGAACCTAACCTTTTATAGCTCCTGACATTGCCTTCCCATATCGATAAGGGATTCTCGCCTAAGGCAAGCTTCACAGAGAATTCCCTTTCAAATTCAATCGTTAGAAGCTAATGGTACATGAGCTATTACACTCACCTCCCTTAATGACTCAACATTCTTGCTATGATTTATCGTACAACCATTTTAGCAGAAATGGGGATTTTGGGGGTGGGTTTACCTGCTCACTACCACTTCCAACGGCCTAGGTATAACTACAAAGGTATTGTCCGCTCTAGCCAACCTTTGAGGTCTCACGATTTTGTCACATTGCGACTCAATAGTTGAATCCTGAACTAAATCTTTTATGGCCCCATTCAAGTTCATCCCAATAGTCCATAGATTGTTAGAAAATTAGAACATAACATGGGTAAAGGTGACAATGTGGAAAATAAAAGAGGAAAATGGGGCAAGTAGACATCAGTACAATATGTGTAGCTGAGGTCAACCAAGACAAGAATTTAAGATATATCGACACAGATCCAAAACTTACTAAGTCCCAACAATCCTGCTTGTAATTTCTGAAGTTTGATCACCAAATATTCTTGCCATTCCAAAATCTGATATTTTGGGATTCATTTTTGCATCCAATAGTATGTTGCTTGCTTTGAGATCACGATGTATAATTCTTAGACGAGAATCCTCGTGAAGGTAAAGTAGTCCACGCGCAATCCCTCCTATAATCTTGTAACGTCTCAACCAATCCAGTAGTTGTTGCTTTTCAGGATCTAAAAATTTATCAAAAAGAGAGTTTAATAAATTATAGTCCATTATAGCAACAAGAACAATAAAATGAATAAAGTTTAGCAGATTGAAACCAACCAAATAAGAAATAGTCAAAGCTTTTGTTGGGGACAAATTCATAGACAAGTAGCTTTTCGTCTCCTTCAAAGCAGTATCCCAATAGTCTCACTAAATTTCTGTGTTGAAGCTTCGCAATCAATACGATCTCGTTCTTAAATTCCTCTCTACCTTGCCTTGAGCTTCCTGATAGCCTCTTCACAGCTATCTCTTGCCCATCAGGAAGTATACCCTGAGAATTTAGTAAGATATCAATGCAAGTTAACAATACATGGGAATATGACTAGAAATGTACTGTCAAACTTTTCTAAAACAGCCTCTTTTGTTCCGACATTTTCTTGCCTTTTATAGTGATTCACTGTTGTACACCTATAACAACATTTGACATTTATATTTTCTTTGCCTGTTAAAGATACTTGGTATCTAATAGCTTTCCCTTGAAGGAACTGTAAGAGCTTAACAATTGAATTTCTATATCAGTTCAAGTAGCCGTAGGCATTCTTTGTAAGTATTATTCAAATCTTGAACTTTATACTAGATGGAAAACATCTGCCAAATGGAATAAAAATATGTGTGCATATCTTCTAACGGAATAAAATCTTTAATTAAGGAATTCTATACTCACGTAATGTTCTTTCTCATAAGTGGTGTATTAAAGTTTCAAAATATTTGTCAAAATCTTTAGACGTATTATCGGTAATCTTAGAGATTCTATTTCCATAAAGATGATTGTTATAGAGGGGTAATTTTACAAATAATGTATTGTTATAAAGATGGATGTTATTGTTATGGGTAAAAGTTGTTTATGACATCTATTTTGTTCTTTTGGCAACTAAAAAATTTCCGTGGCCAGTGGCGCAAGGTTAAGAACTCACTAGGTAACCCTCTACCCTTCTCCGCTTAAATACCAAGTTTTTGTATGTGACAGGGCTCGAACCTGTGATATGCAC
Organism: Lycium barbarum; assembly: GCF_019175385.1. Classification (NCBI taxonomy): domain Eukaryota; kingdom Viridiplantae; phylum Streptophyta; class Magnoliopsida; order Solanales; family Solanaceae; genus Lycium; species Lycium barbarum. Next base: position 193,771 of record NW_026843418.1, read on the forward strand.
GTTAGCGACACATAACGCGTTGGACTCTTACCACTAGACTTGAGCCTCGGGCAAACATGTGCAACATCTTGCATTCTCTTAAATTAAACTTTACCTTGTAGACAACACCAAATCCACCTTCACCAATTCTGTTGTCAGTAGAGAAGTTTGTCGTGGCAGCTCGAATAGTGTTCAAGTGATATTGCAAGGATTCAACTGTTGAAATCTCATCTGCATCTAGACAACGAATAAAGTCCGAAAGTTTCAGCAGCTTCTACTTGAATACTATTTTTGGCAATAACTTAAGAAGTATTTAACTCGAATAGTATTTGAGTTATAGAAGACATAATACTTAACAGACCTCAAGCTTAGCCTCAGCTAGCAAGTATGCCCTCTAACTTTGAGTGTGCACATGTAGGCACCTCAATTTGTCTCCACTTTGTCAATTGAACACTTCAACTCACAAAATGATAATCTAGACATTTTCAAAATATACGTGTCACGTCAGGATTTTTGTTTACTTGTGCAACTTTATACAAGTCGAGGTGTCAACTTGTGCACACCCGAAGTTGGAGGGCATACTTGTCAGCTATGGCTAAATTTAAGGGCCTGCTTATGTATGATGTCGTTATGAATCTTTACCTGTGATCTCTTCTACTACATTGAGTTCTCGCGAAGCTCTACTTCTTATCCAGCAGAAACCAAAAATGAACAGTAGAATTAAAACAGCAATTGGAACAACTATGGAAATGATTGCTCCAGATGCAATTCCCCTTTTTCCTGCATCAGTTGAACATTGAGTTGTTCAAAAACATTAAAGTGTGAATATATTTTCTAGTCATTTTGATTTTATGGGAATATAGGGATAGTTAGTATAACTTGTTTTACAACATTTAGGGTTTATTATTTTGCTGGAAAAACCCATAGTTTGATGGAGTCTAGAACATAAATGACACAATAAAAAATGAATTGAACTAAAATACCCCAAGAAAAAAAATGTTACTAAAGTACCTTTAACGCATCTTTTTTATGCGTTATGTAAAAATGTGTTGACGTTTCCCATTTACATCCGTTACACGAGCTTTTAAAAAAATTATATAAAAAAAAAAATTACATAACGCACCAAAATGCTGCGCTATATTGACACATAATTTAGTGGTTTAAGAATAAGTTGTGTTATGATAATTTACCAAACTTGTCTACTTCTATTCTAACTATCACTTTTTTAGTTTTACTTTTAATATCCTATAGAATTTTGTTAAATGTAATATTCTAAGTATTACTTAAAGTTTTAAATGTTACTACAGTTTTATCCAACATTGAAAGACATTTTTAGAAATTTTTTAATTTTCAAAGGGCATAAAAGGCGATCAACATTTTGAGGATATTTTTATCATTCAATATTTAGCGTTTCAACATTCATGTTAATTAGTTTTAGAAATTTTTATAAAATAAAATAAAGTAAAACACTTAAACTGATGTGGAGGGAATATTATTTTTCTTAAGCATAAGCTAAATCTTATAGTATTTTTTTTTTTACCATAACTATAATTATTTTCCATAAAAGAAAGTAATACACTTAAATTGATATTGAAGAGATATTGTTGTTCCTAAGCATAAGCTAGGTATTATATTTTTGTTGTCTTAGAAATGATTGTAATTATTTATAAATACTATATTTTTCGGTTGCCTTAAAAAATAATTATAATTATTTTCTAAAATGAAAAGCAAGACATTAAATTGATACGAAGGTGATATTATTTCGGTTGTCTTAGAAATGATTATGATTAGAACATACCCTGTGGTGGCGCGACAGCAATAATGTTATAAAAAGGGTAATCCTCATAACGAATATTACAGCTCGTTAAGATAACTCTACCGCCTTTCCTGCCATTACTCTGTAATTTCGAAATCGCAAATCTCAGGCAAGTATGACAAGAAAATTCAGAGAGATCCGGAGTGCACTGCGCAAGTGAATAAACTGTCTCAGATGGCGAAAATTTGGCTTCTTTAGTAGCAAACTTTTTCCCTGAACGATCATTTTCCTTTGCAGCCACAGTTGCTATTTCATCCATCATTTTTCTGATTAGTGGTAAGAACCTCTTCGGTTCACTAACACTTTGCTCGTTGTACAAAGTTTTTAGAACTGATTCATCCACAGTGCCAAAAATAGATGGATGTGAGCAAAGATCAAATATTTAACAAACTCTGGCCAGTGTATTTAAAAAGTCATGAAAATAAGGCATTTAACCAAAAACATCATGAAAGTCTCAGAACTACAACATTAAAAATATACTCCCTCTATCCAAAAAGATTGTCTTTTCCTTTCACACATTTCTAAATTTAGCAATCCTCTTACTTTTGAGTTCCATTACTACCCCTACTACCCTTTCCTTTTTAAAATTGACAGGACCCCACAAAAACTTAAAGTAAACAATGTGGGGTTATTATATAAGGTTGAAAAGTCAATTGTTAAAAAGTAAATGGAATTGTCAGACCTTTTTGACTTTGCTTTTATTTTAACGTATTTTCCTTTCAATGCTAATCAATGGGCCCTCGAGGGTATAATTGAAACTTTGTTTATATTTATATGATATGGCAAAAGTCTTCTACCAAAAAATAAATTCCGTGTCAAATTAAATTAGGATAATCTTTTGGACGGAGGGAGTAAAAAATGCCAGAAATAGACCAAAATATAACAAACACTGTTGGGATCAAAATAAATGTCATGTTGAAGCTAACAGAGCAAACCTCGAATAACCATACTAAAAGAAGCATAATATATTTTTTAGGGCAAAGGTGCAATTATAAGTAGGCATATTTTTATAAAGCCATGATAAATTTTTTGGTGTGTCGGGTATGATTAGTTTAAAAAAATATCTCCGTGACTTTAAACAAATAAGTCTACTAATTTTTTAAAACTAACCAGACCCGATCCATCAGAAAAAAATTACTATGTGGCTTTAAAAAAATATGTCTATTCAAAAAGAAAAAAAATGGGTTTTAAAGTCTAGTGGCATTTTTTTAATTAAAAGATAACTTAAATGATTTGTAAAAAACTCCGTCAGCGAAAAGGTTATATTTGCATCATTTTGTAATGACAAGGGTATATTTGCATCATATTATAGTGGCAGAGGTATATATACACCACTTTTATAATGAGGGGTATATCGGCTCTAAATTATAAAATTGAGGGGTGTATTTACAACTTTACCCTATTTTTTATTTGTATAAGATCCAAGAAAAGAATTAGTTTTCCTTCTAAAAGTAAAACACAATTAGGATAAGGAAATCCTAATAAGGTACACACTGCGGCTCAAAAAGCTACACCAAAGTCCAAACCACAGAAATAGACATTTAATGGCAGAAACAACGATACAAAATGGATCCACCTGATAGATCCTCTGTGGCAAAGATGGATCGATTCGAGTAACGCAACAAGCATTCGTCGTAACAAATGACAGCAATTTTTCTTTTTGGACATCTTTCCAAGATATCTTTAACCGCTTTTGACACACATATCTTGACAAACGTCAGGGGAAAGATCTCCTTTGCATAAAAATAGGCCATAACCTACATCAGACCCTGTGTGACCAGCTGTTGAGTTGTAAAATCCACTAGGCCTAGAAGCATTAGAGGACAAAGATGATAGGAGAACTTTGAGATTAGAGTTGTAAGTGCTGTTGGGACTGTAAGAAGTTGTGTTTGGGCAGATATATTTTATGGGCGGAATAGGAACTTGGCTGAAAATCAAGAAGATATTGCCACATAGTACTAGAAGAAATATGAAAATATTGAAGTTCATCACCATGATATGTTAGTATAACTGGGGACAAGCTCGGATTTTTTATTTGTTTATTATTTAACAGAGGCACAGAGCCATGTGAAGATATTTGTACTTATATAGAGACATGGGTTTCGTCGACATGCCAGCTCAAGGGTATATTAGACTTTAAACAACATTTATACCACGTGTCATTTAGTAACCCTTGAATTGAACAGTCGTCTCCGTGTTTTTCATTCATTCTTTCTACTCATTCTTCATCCATCCAGAATATTCTTCAGTTATGTTCTCACTTGCTGGGTCTTTTAGGTCAATTGGTATTACATCTCTTGCAATTTACTTTTTCCTGTTCTTCGTTTTTATTGTTTATTAATAGGTTTCTTATTCTCTTTTATTTGTCTTTTATTTTTTCCTCTATTACTGGCATTCAATATTTCTTTTGTGTGTGATATATTGAAGATGCCTAGTACGTCAGTACTACACCGTGAACGATGATAGCTAGGCATGCAATTCTAGCATTTTGATTCTCTGTTGTGCTTTTTTTGTGGCCTTTTCGTTGTGGCAGTACAAACTACTGCGATACCATTTACTCAATTTTAGTGATGCCTACCAAATGTAATTTTCGTTTTATTCTTTCAGGTAATGGAGGATAGGAAACACCTCTTATATGCTTCGCGTGGCTGAAATAGATTAATATATTATATGCATAAAAATAGTGCAAATTAATAATGTATCAAGTAACATAAAAAATAAAAATAAATAAAAAGTGAACCCCATATTAAAAAAAATATAATATTAAAAAAAGTGTTGGATTTGTATTCGTAGCAAACACTAATATAATAAAGTTTAGATACGGAGCACAAACTATAATGTTATATTAAACAGAGTATATGTATATATATTCTCATATATATTAAACAACAACTAATATAAAAAAAATTGTGGGCCCTTCTATAAAGTAGTAATATATCCGTTCCAATTTAATTAAAAAAAATTGTGGGCCTCATATATATTAAACAACAACTAATATTAAAAAAATAGTGCAAATTAATAATGTAAAAAAAAAGTGCACCCCATATTAAAAAATCAAACAATATTCATGTAATTTCCAAAGTATCTCATTAAGTCAATAATGATTGCTTCATTGCCACGTGCATATTCGTAACAAACATTAATATAATAAAGTTTTAAATACGGAGCACAAACTACAATGTTATATTAATCGTGTTTTGAACATAGTATCCCATATTGACAAAATCAAGCAATATATAAAAAAAAAAGTGAATCCCATATTAAAAAACACAAACAGTGTAAAAAAAAAAGTGCAAAAAAAATTGTGGGCCCCATAATTAATATATATATATATATATATATATATATATATATATATGCATAAAAATAGTACAAATTGATAATGTCCAAAACAAAAGTGCGCTCCATATTAAAAAATCAAACAATATTCATGTAATTTCCAAAGTATCTCATTAAGTCAATAATGATGGATTCATTGCCACGTGGGTATCAATCCATTAGTGAGAGCAAATGAAATTGCTTTTCTTCAAAAAGTTAAGTAGTCAAACCATATAGTTTTTTTTTATATTAGCCTGAGATCTAATCTAGATATTAAACTGTTGCATTTGCTATTCCGTAATGTCATTTATTTGTTATGTTCAGTAAAATAAATATACTTAAAGTATTTATATTTTAAAATAAGATAGAATTTAATTACTTCTTTATTTTTATTCTTACTCTAATAAATATTAAAAGAGATTAATGTCGTAAAAAAATATATCAAATGGAAATCAAATAATGAATAAGGTAAATTAGTCAAATTACAGTTCTAATAGACGTTTTCTTAAAAAACCATGCAAAAGACAACATGACAAGTAAAATGAGCTAAACCGAGAATATTTACCAAAAATTAAAAAATAGCATTTCTTCATTTAAATAGAAAATCAATTTCTACTTTGTTTCGTCTTAAACATGTAAAATTAATTTAATAATTTAAATTAGAATTATCCAAATCAAAATTTGATAAAAAGGAAAATAGTTTCCTTTTAAACAAGTCTTCTCTTTTAAAAAACATTAATAAATTTGCCGATTTTGTATTCGTAGCAAACATTAATATAATAAAATTTTAGATACGGAGCACAAACTACAATGTTATATTAAACGTGTTTTGAACATCATATACTCTCTCTCTCTCTCTCTCTCTCTCTCTCTCTCTCTCTCTCTATATATATATATATATATATATATATATATATATATATATATATATATATATATATAATCACTATTCAAAGACAACTACATACACATAAATGCACTATAATCGAAAGTGTTGGGCCCGTGCGCAGCACGGGCATAGGCTGTCTAGCCTTCTACCCTAATTTGAGTCCTCATAATCTCCTCCTATCTAAAATCATGTCCACGGTAAGCTGGAACTGCACCATGCCCTGTCTAATCACCTCTCTCCAATACCTCTTCAGCCTACCTCTACCTCTTCTGAAATCGTCTGTAGCCAACCTCTCACACCTCAACACTGGAGCATTTGTGTCTCTCCTCTTCACATGCCTAAACCATCTCAACCTCGCTTCCCGCATTTTGTCCTCCACTGATGTCACTCCCACCTTGTCCCGGATGTCTTTATTCCTAATTCTATATCTCCTAGTGTACCCACACATCCATAACAGCATTCTCATTTCCGCAACTTTCATCTTCTGGACGTAATGTATGCTTGAGTCATTTAGTTAGTAATTTTGCAATTTTCGTGCTATCTTGGGTCAGATTTAGCTCATGATGAACTATTTCCATCATAGAATTAGCTAGCATGGTCAACACAGTACAAGTAAACGAGCGGACATAACAAAAATTAAGAGTTTGCTTGTGATTTTTCACTTGAAGAAAATAAATACCAATTACATTCAAAAATGAAAAATAAAATGGTTGATACAATTTCCTTTCCAAATACCAAGCACTATTTAAATTTAAGTTAGTACTGTTATTTCATCTTCGCAATCCAGCAGTGTTTGGACAACTTCAGCCATTGTAGGCTTCTATCTTGCTCCACACAAGAAATGCCTATTTCGATCAATGTAACAGCCTGGTTCTTGCCAAATTTACCTTCTAATCTTGGATCCACTATTTTATCCACCCAAGAATCTTCTCCGCTTTGAATCTTCCTCTTCACTATCCCGACAAATTTTCCGAGCTGTGATTCTTGCTCGTGATCACATTCGCCATCATCATCCACCACCCAACTTGACAGCCTACTTCCCTTGACCATCTCAAGTATTATAATCCCAAAAGCATAAACATCAACTTTTGCTGTGATAGGTTGGTTCAAAGCCCATTCTGGAGCCATGTAGCCTTTAGTACCGCGAATCTTTGTGAATTCTGAACGGGGTCCCCCTCTTTGTGAGAGCTTTGCAAGTCCAAAATCTGCAATCTTGGGCTGGAGTTCATTTGCTTGTAAAGAACTTGGCTAATCAGCCACAATTTCGCCACTTTCTCTATTCTGATTTTATCTGCACCAAAAGTTGCTGGAATCAGACAAAGTCAAAGAACATTGATCTATTTTCTACCATGGTATAATAGATGATTCTATTTCTGTTTTATTAGTCAAGACTCAAGTGGGATCAATAGATGTTTTTTTTTTTTGTTGAAATTGGTAACATTGGTATTATTTGTGTCACTTTTTACCAAAACATGTATTTTCCCCTGGTATCTTCAGTCGATTCAAACACCAAACTCCTATAAGGAGTATTTGTGTGTTCTCACAATTCTAATCCATAAATCTGGCACATGTGTCATCTAATGATCACAAAGCCTTTTAAGGGCTGAAGGAAAAGAAGTGGCAGAAACGTTAAATTTGAACAAAGATGCCTAAAGTATTTAAGTGAAATAAAGCATATTAATCATTCATATCTTTGTGCATGTGTTGATGAATTTTACATGAGTGCATGCTAAGTCTTTTATTATAGCTTTAAAAATGCTAAGAAATGTAAATGAACTTTACATGAGTACATGCTAAGTTTTTTACTGTAGTTTAATAAATGTTAAAGGGGTTGATAGTGATTAAAAGAAGGCTTGATGTATAGCTGGTTTTGACATTAAAATAACTCTACATTGACAGATTATTTTATTCTGTTTTTAGTCAGCAGAAACTAACTGAACAAAGTTGTGCTGGGACCTTTGCTGCTGCCTGCTTTATACACATATATATGTATCTGCTATGTTTGTATTCTATTGTGATTCATGTTTATTTTACAAAATAAAATCATTAGTACTTTTTTACCTTGCAGATGTCATGTAACCTTCTATCCAAGTGATAAAGGTTTTGTGAAATCTTCTAAGATGTTAATGGGTTAAAGGATTGGGGTTGGTCGAATATTTACTGAAATAATCGATGAACTCCTTTTTTTTGTTATAAGAAACAACATTATATTAGTGCTTGACTTTTGACTTATTAATGAAACTTTTGCCTCTTGATAGAAGAAGGGAAGATGACCCTTTATCTTGATGTCTTGCTGCTTGTATACTACGGAGTACTATTTAGAAGCTAAAAAGAATAGCTCATTCTGAACAATAGGACTTGATTTGAAAGATGGCCCTAGAGATAATAACATTCTCAAACAGGGATGATTTTTATCTTCACTTATCACTCAGTTTCTATCTTTGTTACTATCATCTTCTTGCAAGACTCTTATGCTTTCATTTGCTTTTCCCAGGAAGCTTTTGAAGCAAAGACATCAAACTGCTATCTTTGCCACATTGCACTGCCTATTTTGAAAGCTGGATTAAAGAAAAACAAGAATATATGCGGCACACAATGTTTTAAAAAGGTGTGTCACACAACTAACCCACCTCTGCTGCTATTGCATTATCTACATCCACTATTTAAACACTCCTCTTATTTAACAAGAAATTCGTCATGAATAACCTCTACATGTATTTTGTCAGACACAGTCACACAGCTACAAACAGAAACTGCGAAGAACATGACTGCCAACAAAATAGGAGCCGACTATTGTGCCTTTCGCGAATACCAGCTTATGTGAATGTGTAAATAATGTGCATATATGCATAAACAGTACAATCATGAATGTATATATATCAACAGTCTAAACAATATGTTCAGCAGAAACAGTTCAAACAAAATGCTTAGGCTATCCAGTCTGCATAACAAGACATCTTCACACAAATACATATAGGTAAATATTGGGCCCATGCGTGCACGGGCAACCACTATCTAGTAGTATTGACAAAGTTGGTGTAACAAAGAGTAAGAAGACGGTGTTTTTCCAAGTCAACAAAGCCGCCTCAACCTATAGACCACAGAAAAGTTTTATGGTGATTGAGGGAAAAAGTAGTGTGTGGCCCCCATTTCTATTACCCATCCTTCGTGCTGTTTGTTTCTCCGTCGCCTCTCTCCTGAAACCAGGGCACCCTTTGCTTTTGACAAGTGTTTTGTGGGTACCCTTGTCAGCACTCTCTCCCTCTTAGCTTCATTTCCTCAAATTCTCCAATCCTCTTTTGTATTTTGTCTCCACTTCTCTTTTCATAGTCTTGCTTTTCTTTTATCAAAATCAAATAGACGTAAATGCATTAATATTAATCCAGATTTTTTCTGTGTTTCCTAAAAATTTCTAAAAGACGGATAAATTTTTATAAATAGTTATATAATTATAACTTTTTTGATGGATTATCTATCACCTATCGAAAGGTTAAAAAATTGGGTCAAGTCGGTCCTCTGTTAATTGGACCCATACTTGTTAGATTAAAAATAAAATAAAAATTTAAAATGTAGAGTGAAAATTTATCACTAATTGAAAGGTTGGGTTTTCGAGCAATTGTGACTTTCTTGTAGTAAGGTGAAAGTTTTTGTGATTTTCTTGTTTGGAAAATATAGTTATGTGACTTTAATTTGGTGAAGACTATCTTAGTTACTATTTGGACAGTCAAAGTTATTTTCTCTGACGATAATTTTTTTAAATACTTTCTATATATTTTCAAAAAAAATTTAAATACTTTCTAAATATTTTGAATTGTTAACTATTGTGACTTATAATACTTTTTATGTAGTTTCTAAATATGTAATTTTTATTTCAAAAAAATTAAAGATTTTACGTCTGAATTTACAACTATTATTAGTTAGTTTGACCCTCATAATTCGAATCAAGACAATCTTTTAGAGACGGAGGGAGTAGTTTTATTGTCGCATTGGTGTCTACCGGTGAATATCGCAAATATAAATTTTGTGTGAGTTTCTTATTCAAAATTTATCTTTTTGAGGTCCTTTGGGGTTTGATTTAATTGTTTGATCCGGAAGGAGTATAAAATAGCGAAGAGGCGTTGCACAAAAGAAAGGAAAAAAACAAATAGTGAACTGCAAATAGAGAAGAATGGAATATGAGTCTTTGATTGCTTGGAAAGTGGGATCTACATCAGTCCATTTGTCAATCAAGCAAATGCCTCACACAAGTATGACTCGGCATTCCTCACACATAGTAAAAAATTTCTAGTCGACATGGGCAATTGGCTAGGGCCCCACAATAATGGGGGCCCCACATTATTTTATACTCTCTCCGTTTCAATTTATGTGAACCTATTTGACTGAGTACGACATTTAAGAAAGAGAGAAGACTTTTGAAAATTGTGGTTTAAAATAAGTCTTGAATATTTGTGTGACTGTAAATCATTCATAAAGTGAATTTATTTCCAAATTAGGAAAGGGGTCCTTCATTTTGATACGGACTAAAAAAGAAATAGGTTCACATAAATTAAAACAGAGGGAGTATGTACTATTTTTTTTTTATCTAGTAGTTTAGGAAAAAAATTACCACGACTATCTTGTTAGCAAAAAAAAGGGAATCAACAAAAAAAAAACATAAAAAAGGAAAACGAGGTGACCGTTTGGGATTGGGAGAGAATAATAAAAGTTAGTGATAGAAAGATGTAAACTACCATTCATAAAGGCAATATTTGAGGGACGCATGATTTCATGTCAAAAATGTAGCTTATACATTTTTTCTCTAATAAATTATTGTACTTTATATTTAACTTTTTAATTTTTTTTCTCATCACTATTTAACTTTTCCTCAATACTCATCACTTATCAAACACAAATTCTTTTTGATTTCTTATTCTTCAATCTCCAACTAAACTCTTCAATCTTCATTCTCTATATATGCTCAAAATCAACTGATCAGACACTATTCTTAGAGGGAAAAAAGAGCCGAAGATATACTTTGGATTTCTTTTTCAAGTTTTCAAGGATTGTGGATTTTGGAAGAGCGAAAATATTTTAAAATCAAGTTATCCATCTCTTAAATCAGGTTCTATCTTTTATTAGTTTTCATACTTTTTTATTGATATTAATATTTCATCCGTATAAAGTGTCTTGTAAATTTTTTATTAGAATTTAATTGGTATTTATGTTTCATCCGAAAGAAATTTCTCAAAATTGAAATTGATAAAGTCTTACCTAAGATCAACAATGCCTCATGAAAAATTGAACATATTAGCTATATTGTCAATTGAAATAGAATTATTAGAAGATATTGATTATAAAAAAAATTATTAGTAATTTTGCGTCTCAAAAAGCTAGAAAAATAAATTTCAGATAAATAAATATATATAATTTTTTAAAATGCTATGGCCCCTCATTAGAGTTTGGCCTTAGGCCTTGCATATGGTTGAGCCGCCCCTGCAAGTCAACAAATAGTATTTATGAGGTTGAGAAGTAATGGTGTATTGATGATGATGACTGAAGTGAGATGGTGACCATTGTTACAGTTCACTTTTACGCAGGCATAAAAGCTACTAAAAGATTGTTGGTGCTCTAATTGGATTTTATGTTTTTAGAGTCGCCGCCTAATTTTATAATGGAAATTAGAAAAACTGAGTAAAAAGGGTTTATCAAAATAAGAGAAAAAAACTTTTTAAACCAGAGTTCGAGATAAGGGTTCTGGTGATCCCCTATGGAAGGTTTTAAACACCATAGCATTAAGGATCTGCAGAATAGAGTTGACTTACAAGCTTCAATGCGTGATTATTGTATTTATTTGCGAAAAAATGTTTCTTTCTGGCAAAAATTGTCATGCTTATCATCAATCCTATTTTTTGGCAAAAATGTCCCTTTTAAAAAAGGATGTAGTTTAACATGCTTATAAGGGTTCAACTCACGTCATTTCCGGACCAAAACACACTCGGGATTTCTCTCAAGTAGAGTTGCTACCAATTTGGTTCTAATGATATGAGTTTAGTTCTATAAGTTTTTATTACTTATATAGAAAATAAATCGAGTATATCCCCTTTATAATAATACCATAGGTATGGAAAAAAAGAGTTTATTGTTTTCATTTCTTTAGTCCATTGAAGCTCATATGTTTAACCATATTCTAACACCAAAGTCGAACTTATCTCAAATTTGCTCCAAGTGTATTTCCTCTTGTTTTTAGCCCATAAATGAGAAAATTATTAAGTCCAATTCATTTTTAGAAGTGTTCAGATTATACTTGTAAAAGAATCCGAGTTTTTGTTTCAAATTTGTACTCCAAATCAGTCCAAGTCCTTTTCAAAACAAAAACATTTCTAGTCCAAATTGTCCAAATCTTTTGAAACAGAACAGTTCGTTTTTCTAGTCTTAAAGTGAGCTTGTGGCCCAAAAAATAATCTTTGTTTCTTTCCAGATTCCTTGCAAAGGGCGTGAGGCCCAAATCACCTCAAATTTGATTTCCAAAATCCCTTTATATTAACCATATTATCAATTCCAGTTTTAACTTTGAAAAGATTTATAACATATTCAAATTTACCAGTTTCATGCTTGTGATAAGAATTAACTGAGTTTGAAAATCATTTGAGGCGATTACCTAACGACTATGCGTATTTCCTAAGTTTTAATCCTATAGGGTTTCAATATTTACAAGTGTATTTACATATACATACAAATTATACAAGTATATACATGAAAGTGAAGAAAAGATTAGGCTGGTGGGCCTACCTAAGTCCACTAGTTATCATTTTCACCCATGGTTGGGCCTTCAAACATCTCTATCATTGCACGGACTCAATCAAGAAGAAGGTTGGGCCTCAGGCCCAATAACTTTAAATGGAGGAAAACGGCCCAAGTGGCCACGGTATTTTCACATGCAAACACAAAGGGGAAAAAGGAAATTTATGGTTAGAGGGTATCTAGAACTTAATTACTTGTTTAACATAGACTAATTACACACATATACCAATTACGTACACAAACATGCAAAAAAAAAAAAAAAACATACTTAAATAGTTAACACATATACAAAGAAATGCCTAGCTCAAATTATAAATATAAAGAAAGGACCTGAATAGGCAGGCCCAGTTTTAAGGTAAAATGGCGAGAGATGCGGCCCAAATATAAACCAACTCATAACATATAAAGGAAGGGCCCAACACAGCAAACAAACAAAGAACCAGGCCCAAATCAATACTATTATGATGCACAAGCTGGCAATTCTAAGCCCACATAGATGATATACCATATTTATACCAAATATACAAGTTCATATATACCTAAGGTATACAGAGATTGTATATGCCTAGTATATCTAAGTATACCATCAATGTGCCCAACTTATTCTTAAGCAAGAGAAGTATTCATTCAGAGGTACTACATATCTACAGGTCACTGAGGTTAAATTCAGATCCTCATTAACCCTATTTAGACTTATCAGACCCCATTTGAAACTTATTTAGCTAAGTGAATCAGATAAGCTCATACTAATGCCAACACTTGTCAAAATTAACTCATAAATCAAACAGGGACCTTAGTGATATCATATTATGCTAAAATGGACAAACTTTGTTATTTAAAGTCATTAGTTATTCAATTTTAATCAACTAAGCCATATTTAGGTATGAAATCATATCTAAAGGGTGCAAAAGGTATAGACACAAGTTGACATTTTAATTAAAATCAAGGGATGCACACAGACAAGTTCTTATACTTGTTTTAGACATGATGAACTTATCCTAGGTTTAATAAAGAATTTCAAGCAGCAAATTGATATCATATTAACAGTAAACCAAATAGGCAAACAAAAGGTTGAATGAATTTCCTAGGCATAGTACACTACAAACCAAACTAAACCATTTAGAATGTCACTAACAACATGATTTGATCAACAAGAGCAATATTGGTCCCATTAAACTAAGCAAGGTCCAACATTAAGTGAAACATATGCTATATCAGGCTATTACTAACAAGGCATTAACTAAACAGTAAGCAAAGATACTCTAATCATGTTGAGCCACTATTAACAGGAAATATACTAAAGCAATATATGAAAAGCATACTAAGCCATATGATGTTAATATTAACAAGCAACTAACCTAAAACAAGTAGTTTAAAGAACCTAATCATGCTAAATTACTAACAACCAGAAATTTAGCTAATAATAGCTACTAATGCCTATTAATCATGATTAAGTCATTATTAACATAAAAGGTAACTAGAAATAGCAACTAATGCATATTAATTATGCTTAAACTACCATTAATGGGAAATTAAACTAAACAACAACCAAAACATACAACAAATTAACTACAACAACTAAGGCATGACAGAAACTAACAACTAAGACTAAACAGAAAGAAAAACAACTAAAGGAAGAAAATTTACCTTTCTTTGGTGTAGCCTGGTCAAGAATGGATTCAAGAAGACCTCCTTGCTCCTCTACACTCAACCACAAACAAAGAACAATAAATATTTTAACTACAAGAACTCGAATAAGTAAAGGTCTTTAGCTAAAATAGCAGAAAACCCTAGTTAATTCGATTCTGTGAGTATATCTGATATTCAGTATTTTCAAGGGCTATGTAACAATGTAAATAATAGAACCCCAAAAATCCCAAACCCTAGCTCATTTTCAATATGGGAGTTTTGCAATTCTCAGAATTGCATCTCTCAATACCACATCTAATGATTGAGATTCAGTGTAAATAAGCAAGCAAAGGTCGGATTTGACCCAATACTAGGTCAATCCGCATGGTTCTTCGCGAACCAAACCAATAGCATTTGTGGATTCAAAATCACAACACAACAAAAACAATTAAGGAATTACAGTCCATGACCGTTGAAATGTAGAAAAAGTACGAAAAGGGGGGAAGATAATACATCGTTTGGGTTGATTCGTGGTGGTTTTGGTTGAGAAATGGTAGAGCAATAAATGCTCTTGCCATTCTCAGCCATGCCGAGTCAACACCAAGAATCGAGGGCCCGCAATCTTTGTCGTTTTAGGCATATGACTTAATTAAGAAAGCTAATTAATTTTACCCTTCAATCATAGCCAAATACCATTTAATTAACCAATTACACAAATTAATGAACACTGTTAATTACGCAACAAACTCAACCATTATGCGTGATTTATGGGAAGTTTTAAATTGAAGCCCATAATTTTTTTTTTTAAAAACTGTTCCATAAATAGGGCCTGATTTTACTCTTCAGTGAGTTGTGTGAAATATGGTTGATTTAATTTTCATCGACCTAGAAAAGGCTTACGACAAAGTTCCAAGAGAGATCCTATGGAGATGCTTGGAGGCTAAAGGCGTACCTGTGGCGTACATTAAGGTGATCAAGGACATGTATGAGGGAGCCAAAACCAAGGTAAGGACAGTAGGAGGAGACTCAGAGCACTTTCCAGTTGTGATGGGGTTGCATCAAGGATCAACTCTTAGTCAGTTTTTATTTGCCTTGGTGATGGATGGAATGACGTGGCAAATTCAAGGTGAGATGCCATGGTGTATGCTTTTCGCGGATGACATAGTCCTGATCGACGAGACTCATAGCGGAGTTAACGCTAAGTTGGAGGATTGGAGACAAACTCTGGAGTCTAAAGGGTTTAAGCTGAGTAGGACCAAGACAGAGTACTTAGAGTGTAAGTTTAGTGAAGCACCTCAGGAGTCTGGCTTGGACGTGAGGCTTGGTACCCAGGCCATCCAGAAGAAAAGTAGTTTCAAGTATCTTGGGTCTATTATGCAATGCAGCGGGGAGATTGATGATGATGTCACACATCGTATTGGGGCAGGGTGGATGAAATGGAGGCTTGCTTCCGGAGTGATATGTGACAAGAAAGTGCCACCACAACTTAAGGGCAAGTTCTACAAAGTGGTGGTTAGACCAACTATGTTGTATGGGGCGGAGTGTTGGCCAGTTAAGATCTCTCACGTTCAAAAGATGAAAGTTGCTGAGATGAGAATGTTGAGATGGATGTGTGGCCACACCAGGAGTGAAAGGATTAGGAATGAGGATATTCGGGACAAGGTGGGAGTGGCCTCGGTGGAAGACAAGATGCGAGAAGCGAGATCGAGATGGTTTGGGCATGTGAAGAGGAGAGACACAGATGCCCCAGTGCGGAGGTGTGAGAGGTTGGCCATGGATGGTTTCAGACGAGGTAGGGGTAGGGCCGAAGAAGTATTGGGGAGAGGTAATTAGACACGACATGACGCAGTTACAGCTTACCGAGGACATGACCTTAGATAAGAGGGTTTGGAGGACCCAGATTAGGGTAGAAGGCTAGTAGATAGTCTCATTACCCTGTCTTATTAGTAGTCGCATTATCGTAGTATAATTTCTTGTGCTCTGATTTATGCTATTATCTGTCTTAGCCTTCTCTGACCTTTTTTTATGCTTTTTTTATTAAGTCGAGGGTCTTTCGGAAACAGCCGTCCTACCTTGGTAGGAGTAAGGTCTGCGTACACTCTACCCTCCCCAGACCCCACATTGTGGGATTTCACTGGGTTGTTGTTGTTGTATGGTTGATTTAATTTGACTTACTATTTGAAAAGGAAAAGAATATTATGTTCCAAAAATATAGCCTATTTTTTCTCTCAGATTTTTTTTTTTTTTAAAATATGTTCTAAAAATTGAGCCTAAATGTACTCTAAGGTGTTTTGTATTTCTCTGTATTTCAAAAATGTGATGTACAACTGAAATACAGTCAAAAGCAGCTACGAATTGTAAATCTTCAACTTATAGCTATAACTAGTTAGAAGCTATTAAAAGGTAGCTATTTGTGTAAGTTTTATTTACATGGCATAGCTAACTCTAAGAGCTATTTATGGTTAATAACTACTATTTAAGTTAATTACATTTCGTAGCTGCAATTTTCATTTCATAGCTATATGCAGTTGTGTATATGTGTTTGAATATTTGGTTTACGTACTGCAAAAGCTGAGTACAATTGTATGCATATTTATATACATATGTATATGGCTGAATACATATTTTGACTGTATTATGGCTGTATGTTTGCTAAATGAATTGGATTTTTAATTTATATATGTTGTGTCTGTTTCATTTATATATATACATATGTATATGGTTGAGCAGTGATTCAAATACATTCAAATAGACTCAAATACATGCAGGGATACCTAAAACTTAGCTACGAATACAACTGGAAAGTGAATTTAAATACACTCAAATACCCGCGAATACACCTAAAAACCAGCTACAAAATGTGAATATACAAAACATAGCTACGGGTTTTTTAACAACTCTAATTATAGAGTCATTTATGTAAGTTTCCATTTATTTTTCTAAGATTTTCGTAAAGGTTCAAGCTTAATCTAATTTGTAGTTGTCAGACTTAGTCATTTCTCCTAATTAATAATATTTTTAATGAACTTCAACAAAAGATATGTCAAAGGCAGTCCTTCGTCCACTCTTAAATTTTCTTCCTTGCTTCTATTCTTACACAAAAACTCTAAAAGGTAAAGTTCTATTTCTTCCTTCATTTCTTCTATGTTTCAAATCTTTATATGTTTTTGCTTATCTGTGACATTTCATCATTTTCTCTCCATGTAAGGGAAATTAATACCCATTTTAAATCAATATTGTAATCTTTGTTTTTGTCATTAGATGCCTTCAAAAAGCTTTTAGGAATTTTTGTAGTTCTTCCCTCATTTGTTATTAGTGCTTTATGTAGTAAATTTTTTCTCCACCCAAAGAAGCTCTTGAAACACAAACTATTATTCCTTAGGCGATTAATTAAGAAATATCATTGACTGCAGTGTTAAGATAAATCTAGTTTCCTCCATTTTGCTCACTGTTCCGGTCTTTAGAAGGCAAGTCTCATTTTATCTACTTGTCAGTGTTCCAAAATTGTTTCAGAAGCACTGAGACCGTGCAACTTTTATCCCAGTCATGGACAGTTTTCCTAATTTCACGTAAGTATAGGGTTGTAAATAAATCTCAAGTAAATATGGGGCTAAATTTCTTTTCCTGTTTTATCATTTCTCCAAACTGTCAAAAGAACACCTCAGCGTATATAATTACTTTCGCAATCCATGTTTTGCTCCTATATTATAGGCAGCTGAGGTGAGAGATATATCACCAAAGCAGCCTTGTAGCTAGGGGTGCGCATGGTAGGGTAGATACTGATTACCATATCGAAAGTGAAATTTTTTATACCGCTGTTTCGGTATTATGATATTTGGTACGGTATTTGGTATGCATTTTAAAAAAGTTTGGTATTTGATACGGTATTTGGTATTCATAAAGAAAATACATAAGTAACGAATACCATACCGAAATAATGGTTACATATACAATTCATATATCTTAATATTACATTACTAACAAATATATAAACTGGTATTATTAGAAAATTAATTGTTTAAACTTTGGAACTTTGTCAACTCTATCTTAATTTAAATGTCCTTTTTGTGTAATTGATTTACGAAGGTAATTGTTTGTATTTTCTTTTGAATATATTTTCATGTGTAAGATGTTAGTACAATATGATTGAGACGTTTTTTGAGTAGTCGAAGTCATAATTCTCTACCATATGAGTATGCAAGTCAGTTGATCAAACTATGATACCGATTTACCGTCCGCAAAATACCAAAATCGAACTTAAAAATACCGAACTATACCGAATTAATTTAGTATGATAATGGTATGGTCTTTTTAGAAACCAAAATCCAAAATTACTATACTGAACTTTCAAATACCATACCATACCATGCCTACTCCTACCTTAGCCATGTGGTCATTACAAATCAAAAGCCACCAACTAAAGTTAAATAGGGCCCCACATTTTTGGAAAGTTGTATATGTATTCCTAAAGGGCAAATTAGTCCACAACTCCTAAAAATTGAACGATGGCTATAGAAACTCCTTTTGCTAGCCAATTAAGTTACTTCATCTATGTGAATTTACTAAAGAATAAACTGAAATGGTAAGAATATATGACATGAGCAGACCATGAAACAGACAGGTAAAACCCCAAAATCCCAAATCTCTAATTACTTAGTATATATAATAAGGACTAATCTAACTTTTTGACAGTACTTAGTTAGAGTCCTTAGTTACATTACAATTAATGATTACCAACTAAAGATTTTCTCTTTCAAATTTACCCCTATATTTGTCTTTTATTGTTTCCTCTACTATGGAGTATTTTAGAAATATTAAGGCACTTTCAAGCCTTTTTTTATTATAGAAAATTCCTTTGACTAACTTGTTTGAAGTTAATGGGAGATGTACCATAACTTCTTCATATGCCTTATTTTTACTCCTACTTTATTTCTTTATTACTTAAGGTGCCACACCAATTTTGGTAAATTTAGAAAATTTTAAGGCCCTCTTAAAATGCTTAAGAATTATGAATTGTGATGATGTCATTAAAAAAACACGTCACTATGCATAATTTGAATGAGAGAATGCACCACATTTGCAGTTACCTTAACTAAAACATGAATTGCGCACAAAAATTAAAATTTCTCTAATTAACAGCTCTTTAATTGTTCAGTGTGAAACTTTGAAAATTTAATAGATAACATTGGTCTTCATTTGGATAAGATATTGTTACCTAAAATATTTATTTTTATCTAATCATTTGTTAAAAATACTGAAATTTGAATCTTTTCATCGACATGTTTTGTTTGTTTGTACGTTGCTTACCCACATCGTTCTTGTTTAAGAAATTAACTTTCTCTTTTGGATATTATTTGGTGTATTATGATTTGTTATTTTTTAAATTTGATGCACGCATATTTAATTATATTTCAATCATTCTATGCATAACGAACAATGTAAGTTGTAGTTTATACCGCATTCACCTAAAAAACAAATGCAAGCCGTACCACGCGGTCAGTCAGTTCAATTTTTGGTATGAATTCATAAATATATTTTTTTAAAATATATTTACACTTAAAAATTACATAAAAAGAAATTATAATATGAACTTGATGGAGTAGCTTAAATGTTGAGAACATCTTTGAAAAATATGTAGTTAATGAAACAATTTTTAGTTTTCCAGCAGTATTAATGTCAAACGTCTTGTGACAAAAGGGAGTAAAATTTTTATATTTTTTTGAGTATCATTTTTTTCATGCGGGTAAAAAAATATGTTAGGAGGTGTTTGTTAGCATAGGGAAACATGATTAAATGAATCATGAGGCGTTGAATCTTCATTTGTGTTTGAGAAAATAATTAAAATGTACATTTTATAAAATAATGTACCATTTAAACTAACAAAAGGAAAAAAATGTCATTTTCTCATCACGAAATTTTTTAGAAAGTAAAAGGAAAATTTAATTATATTAAGAAAACTAATTAATTTTCTTCATCTTTTCAATATACTTTGTATATAATTGAATTAACATCTACAAACATTTGCAAAGTATGCAATTTTATTTTTATTTATTTGAAAGTTATCTTTGTTTATAAGTGACCTCATTAAAATCTCAGCAAAAGAATAAATATATCATATCTAATTGGTGTCTCTAGAACCAAACTATCTTTTTTTTTTTTTTTTTTTTTGGAAGAAAATGTTATAGTTCATATTGAATGTTGTTAAAAAATTAAGAGGATTTATGTCATGTATTTGTTTGAAGGTAAAAAAAAAAAAGGTCTAAATTAAGAGGGAAAAAATATTTTTTGTTCAATTTTCAAATATTTTTATACAATTTAAATATATGAAAAGCCTTTACTTTTTAAGAGTTTCCAGAAAATATCAACTAATCTTTAAATTAGTTAATGTGACTAAGAGCGGGAAAACAATTAAAAAAAATTACAAATTTAAATTTTAATCTTTGTTTTGGGCTCATGCTAGAGTTTGCAAAAAATATCAAATTAATCTTTTAATAACTTAACGTCATAAAGAAGAAAAAAAATAAAAATAATTACAATTTTAACTTTCAATCTTAGTTTTGAGCTAGGTTCAAAAGCCACTAGTAAGAGAATATAAGAGAAAGAATATATATTATATATCCCCAAATCTCAAATAGCTCTCCAAATTTCACCCAAAATGCTTTGCTTGCTTTACCTTTAAGTGAGGTTTTTGCTTAATTTTTCATTTCGTACTTTGTTTTGAGTGATTTTTTTGCTTAATTTTTCATTTCGTGCTTTGTTTTGAGTGAAATTTTTGCTTAATTTTTCAGTTAGTGCTTGCATTTATTATTATTTTGGCTGATTTGTATATGTATATGTTGATGCTATGTATAAATAGATGCAATGTTATTTAGGATTTTTTTTCCTCCGATACATACATGTATACATAGATGCAAGGTTATATAGGAATTTCCGCAATTTTACATGTATATGTTGGTATGTATGTAGAGGCCTACAATTTTGACATAATCGGCCGGTATTCGGGTTCGAACTTTTTTTGTTTTGTTTAACCCTAGCTAATGAGAGTGTTGCAATGCGGTAGTTATTGTAGTTGTGATTATTTGAATTTGCAGTGTAATTGAAGTTGATTTTTCTCCCTTTTGGTGAGTAGTTGTGTTCATACTAGTCATCGTAGTATTACTCTTCTAGTTTCTTTCCCGTTGATTTCTGCTACTATATAGTTGTTTCTTGTACTTCGATTATCGTATTCATTTGTGGTAGTTGGCTCCTTTTTTTTTTGCCCCTCTTTTTTAGACAGCTTTATCATGTTTTTTTTATAGTATTTTGTCGTGACTTTTTATACTGCTTTGAATTGCTTGCCCTTGTACCGAGAGTCTATCAGAAACAACCTCTCTACCTTCCAAGGTAGGGGTAAGGTCTGAGTACACTCTACCCTCCCCAGACCCCACTTTGTATGGTTTCACCGAGTATGTTGTTGTTGGTGGTGAGTAGTTGTGATTATCTGAAATTGCAGTGTAATTAAAGTTGATTTTGCTCCCTTTTGATGAGCTTAGCTCCTGTTTGGCCATAAATTTTGAAATTGAAACTCAAAACTTGAAAATTTTCAATTTCAAAATTTGAGTTTTTGAAGTTGTGATTTTTGGAACTTGAAGTTGTGTTTGGACATGCATTTTATTTGGAATTTTTTTTTTTGAAGTTTTGTGAGCGAATGTGAAATTTCTCCAGTTTTTGGAACTTGAAAATATTTCAAAATCTGATCAAATTTCATGGTCAAACAGAAATTTGAAGATAAATTTTCAAAATCTGATCCAAAATTTATGGCCAAACGCTAGCTAAGTTTCATTGCAGTGTATTCTTCAAGGGAGTACATATGCATCTTGCATTAAAGTTACTCAATTTGAATTATCCCCCCAAAAAAAAAAATTACTCATGTACGATACTCCGATTCGTACATGCACACTAATTCCTGTTAATGCTGAGCTTGCGTTTGAGTTAGATTTTCAATTTGAAACACTAAGTTTTTTGCTTATCATTATTCTTCTCACTATTGTTATGGAATTGTTGAAATTTTTCAGCGAAATAATTGATTATTTTGTATTTTGATTTCTGTTTTAATTAATTTATGTGGTTATAATTAGAAATTTCTTTTAAGTATTTTGATACATGCGCTTGAATTTGTCCTTAACTGAATTGTCTTATGTCTTATTTTTGTATTATGATTTATGTTTGACTTGTTTAATAATATCTTGTCTTATGCAGAAAAAGATTCTTGTGGAGGATGGTCGATTCAGAGACTATATCATGAAGAGTGGTCACTACCCAGTGTAATCCCACAACAGTGGGGTCTGGGGAGGGTAAGATGTACGCAGCCTTACCCCTACCTGGGTAGGGAGGCTGTTTCCGATTGACCCTCGGCAACCCTCCTCCTTTATCCGGGCTTGGGACCGGCAATGTGAGCGAGCTCACACAGGCGGAGTTAGACTATATCATGAAGAGTATTGGAAAGAAATGGAAAGATACTAGATTTAATCTCCATCATCGCTTCTATAAAGAGCCATTGACGTTGGAGGAAAATGTTGCAAGACGTCCCAGTGAAATTGATCCTGACCAGTGGATCTGGTTTCTTCAATACAGCAAGGATAAGAAAACTCGGGTAACATATTATTTGGTCTGTTCTTTAAGCTTCAATTCTTGAACCATATTGTAGCTATGAATCTGTACATACATATTCAGATGTTACCACCTAATTAAAGCTTTTTTTCTTAACTTTCAGATGTTACTATAGCAAGCTTTTCCGTATTATTATCTGAATTTAATCCAAGATGCTTAATTTCTAGCTTGTGTCTGTGGACTTTAGGAGATAGGTGCCTCCTCTATCTTTTCATGCTTATGTTTGAAGTCTTAAGGAAGCCTTTTGCAATGTGCTTCTAACCCCGTGCTCTTTTGTTTGTTTACACAAAACTTCATTTAGTCCCTCTTCTAAATCATTCTCTGCCAACTTATGTTTTACTATGATATATACATGCTATACATTCTTTTTACATTGAGATCATTGCCTAATTAACTCTTGAGTCCCCGAATTTCATTGGTTGAGGCTCAAGCACCTTTTCATTGGTCTGCATTCCAAACAAATGCGAACATCTCCATTTGCGTGGTTGTAATTGCATGATATTCATTACAGTCATGCTTACCTTAAAAGACTTAGAAGAAATGTGTATATGAAGATCCATAAAAGACGAGTATAATTGGCACTTATAAGCCTCTTCTGCATAAGTCAGAGCTGGAGAAATTAAGAATGTGTTTTTGTGACTGGCTTGTTACATGGAGCCTTTTCTTGAGAGCACAAAGCTGCATGCCAAACTTAAAACAGCATTATATTCTCTTGCTTTTACTATTCATTTCAAATTGATTTACAACTGATTACCTCTTGTTTAGCATATGGTACATGCACCCCCTGAAGGCACTATAGGATGTGATCTTTTAACGTCAAAAAACAATGAGCTGTTTGGCCAAATACTTGAGTAGGTCTCGGCCCATAATCCACTCCTCGAACTCGACCAGCGTGCTTTTTCCCTAGCACGTGTGCAAGTGAATCAACTTCTGAAATTTGCTTTGACGAGCCCTGACTTTCAATCCTCTCTATTTCCTCCTACATAAATTTAGTATTTCAACATTAAATTAAGAATTTCTATTTTAGGCATATACTTTGAAAATTGAACATCAATTATTTATTACACCAATAATCTTGGCTGCCTCATTCATATAGGTCTTGTCTTTCCATTTGTGCGTCCTATTAAAGTTCTTTGTTTCTATTCTTTAAATTTTTCATGGTCGTTTAATTTTAAATATATGATTGTGGTCATAATATGCAGGAGCGTAAACGTAGTAGAGGAGAGTTGTGGACTTTGACGCACAAACGGAAAGACAAGACCTATATGAATGCGGCAACCAAGATTATTGGTGTAAGTTATAATTGATGTTCAGTTTTCTTATTGTATATACCGAAAATAGAAATTCTTAATTTAGTGTTTGAAATTCTAAACTTATGTAGGAGGAAATAGAGAGGATGGCTCGTCAAAGCAAATTTCATAAGTTGATTCACTTGCACAAGTGCTAGGGAAAGAACATACTGGTCAAGTTCGAGGAGTGGGTTATGGACCGACACCTACTCAAGTATTTGTCAGAACAGCCCAACAAATTAATAGTGTATATTACTGTTACCATTATCAAAAAAAAATTAATAGTGTATATTGAACACAAGCTTGTCGAGATCATAAAATGAAGGAGATGAAGATGCATGAGCTTCAATCAATGGTGGAAAGTGAGAGATATAGAAGGCGAGCTCTTGAGAACTTTCTAACAAGATATTTTGTGCAACAAGGAGTGGAATTGTTGGCTGATATGGGTAGTGCTACGACGGTATGTTTTTACCTTCTTTCTGTCTGTCTCTCCCGAGTTGAATTTGATAGCTGATGCTGTTTATTATCCTTGTCAAAATACTGGAAAGCTGCCGATGCATATTAGCTAAGTGTCAATGATCTTAAATTTGGACTATAAATCTATAATGTTCTTGTTTATATGGTAAACATATTATAAATTCTTACTGCTTCCATCAGTTGTTCTATTTCAGCTTCAGTGAGCCTCGATCCTACCCTTGTTCATCCTCTGTTGTTTAAACACATCAAACCACCAGTTGATATTATAAAGATCATACTATCTTTTTACTTATAGTAAATTGGCCTTTCCTAATATGCTATCAAGCTGATATATTTTTATTTTCTCTTTTTGTGTGATTGCTAGTTTATTGTTGCTTATTTGTTTTTTCGTGGAAAATATGAGTTACTCATAAAAGGGCATGTGTACATTTGTGGAGAGAGTGTTTGAAAAGTCTATAGAAACTAGAAAACAACTTTAAGAAACAGGTAGTTTATTGTTCATATTTGTTTTTATGTTTATGTTTTCAGGCTTTAAACAGGTCTTCTCCATCCAAATCTTGATACCCACGTGATGCTAATCATGCTGTTCAACTTGGATTTTGCTTGTGATGGATTTCAATTCTAATTTTGTTAGCTGTGAACTTTGTTTTTTTTTGGAACCGTGGATTTTGCTTGTGATGGATTTCAGTTGCTTATTTTGTTAGTAGTGAATTTTATTTTCCTGGAACCATCAATACAAATCAATACATTTGTTGAAAGTTTGAATATTATATTTTAATCTGAATGTGTGAGTTGGTTGAATACTTTGAAAAGTTGTTTTGCTGCTTAATTGCTATGTTGCTAAAGGTTGGAATATGTAAAAATAAAACAATTACTCTTTTTAGTTTGTGTCAGCAGGCAAATTCTTTTTTAAAAAATTGGGTTAAACCACAGCGAATTGAAATACAAACCGCCTCTATTGTATTTTTTATTTTGTGGGTTAAAGCGCTGTAAATGAACCTAAACCGCTGCTAAAAAAGTGCAGTTAGATGGGGGTAAAAGCTTCGCTAAATAAAATAAACTGCTGCTAGAGAGGATTCTTGATCTCAGTTTTAAGAAATTTTAGGTGAGTTACAAACCAGAGTTACATAAAAATGAAATGCATCTGTATAACAGTTTATAGCCGCTATTCTAGCAGGTCCAAACCGTCGCTATTTTTATACAACGGCAGTTTGAACCGCCGCGCAATGAAGGAACCAACCGCCATAAAGAGACGTTTTTTCGGTAGTGTTAATAGGCTCTTCTGCTGAGCGAAGATGTAGTCTAGATGTTTTTGGATGTAGATTTAAAGATTTTCCACTGACAAACCCTCCAACAGAATTTAAATCTTTAACACCTACTGTTGTTTGTTGAATGAAACACTTAATAAATGCATCATGAACCAACACTCCAATCGCATGGGAAATTGGGAATATAACTCTCTTAGCTAGTATTCAATCACCTTATTCCTCTATATTACATATAGAATACAAGACATTATATGAATTTCTTACACCATCAGGTTAAGTTGACCCGTGTCACGGTGTCAGTAGGTGTTCCCACTAGATGGTAAACTTAAGTATTCAATCACCTTATTCCTCTATATTACATATAGAAGACAAGACATTATATGAATTTCTTACACCATCAGGTTAAGTTGACCCGTGTCACGGTGTCAGTAGGTGTTCCCACTAGATGGTAAACTTAAAACTCCATCATTATATCCATCTATCTTGGCTCTAATTCTGTAATGGATACGTCATTGATGGACAATGGAATTGACTTGCTTGTAGATTGATCCGACTCTAGCCCTTTCGGTAGTATCTCTGTTCGACTGTGAAAGAAGAATCCAGGTTCTTGAGGCACTCGCATGGTGACGGAGTAACTATTAAGCATGAGCACCACGGATGCCATCGTAGGTCTTTCGTTAGCATCTTCTTGAACACATAACAATCCAATATGTATACACTGTATCACTTCATTTCTTGAGTATGACTCTCCAAATGTTGGATCCATTATGTTCAATGGCGTGCCGTCTCTCCAATTCTTCCAAACCTACAAGATTTATCAATCAACGATAAAAAATTAGCATTTAAGTATTTGTCTAGCAAACTTTGCATGTATATATAATAAGGAAAAGGTCCAAATATGCCTTTAAATTTTGCAATTTATATTATAATATGCCCTCCATTTACCTTTCGACTCATTGCTCCCCCACAGCCTCATTGTTATCTTTCGTCAAATGTACCTCCTATTAACGGTTTTCCATCGTGGAAAATTGTCTTGATTTTGTTGCTACGATCAAAGCCATGTGGAGTATATTTGGACCTTTTTCAATTGTTTAGGGCATATCTGGCTTTTTAAATGGTTCAAGGGCACGCACTTTAAATTATTGGTGAGAGTATATATAGAACAAGTTGATATAGTCTAGGGGTAAATTTAGATCTTTCATTTATCTATGTGGCTCTACCATGGCAATTGGAAAATGTCAGAGCCAAGTTGGATAGCCGTTGAGGGAAGGCATACGGGATGAAATGCGGAACTCTTATGGACAGAAAGGTAAGCAGAGGACAAACGTAACGATGAACTTTGTCCCTTTATAATAGGACTATCATGATAAAGATACAGTAGTTGTGAATGTAAACTTACATAGCTAAGAAGATCTTCAGCACCATCTGATTGGTAAAATGTACTATTCTTCTTTCCACTTATGATCTCTAAAAGTAGAACACCAAAGCTGAAAACATCGGATCTAACAGAGTATTGTCCGTGCATAGCATACTCCGGTGACATGTAACCACTATATATAGCACAACAAACAAGCATGAAGGTTAGCCAGAAAAAGGATATTTAAAAGGAATAAGTCTTAAGAGGTTCCAATGTAGAAATAGCAAGTGTGCCTATGTTGAATGATTTAATGGAAAAGACAGGAAAATATGATATATCAACGTAGTTTAAGAACTTACTATGTTCCAACAATCCTGCTTGTTATTTCTTCACTTTGATCAATTCCAAATATTCTTGCCATTCCAAAATCTGATATTTTGGGGTTCATTTCTGCATCTAACAATATATTGCTTGCTTTGAGGTCACGGTGTATAATTCTTAGGCGAGAATCCTCATGAAGGTAAAGTAGTCCACGCACAATCCCTCCAATAATCCTGTAACGTCTCGACCAATCCAGTAGCTGCTGTTTTTCAGGATCTAGAAGTTCAACAGAAACAAATTTGTTAATTAGGCAAAAAGATGATGTATAAGCCAACTGTGTAACTGTTGGAATTGAGAAAATATGCAATGACAACTTTTTTTTCCCTTTTAAGTGAGTTTATACCACTAGACAATGCGTCTAGTGGCCTGTTTTGTTAATAATAAAAAAGAGTACTCAAATAGGAGAAGAACAAGCAAGGAAGGCAAGACCTTACCTTACCAATCCTAATGAGGTAACAGTCTTATCACTCTAGGTAAACTATATATAGTATGTAAATTGCAGAAGCTAGATTTTCACTAGAAAATGAAAATGCATCTTTGGTTAAAAAGAAAATAAAGTAGTCTGATGTACTAAGTTCACTCTATGCGAGCGGTCCAAGAAAGGATGGAGCTACCCTTGTCCGCTGGGAGTCAATTGACTACACTTCGCTGGAAAATTGCACTGTGTAGATAGGTCGAAACATCTTTTTCAATGTATAAATACTATATGTTGAATTGCCCGGACACTGCGTATATATACTTCTTTATAGTTTTACCTCCTCTAGTGAAAATCCTGGAGACGCGTACCACATTGTTTATTGTACGCAGTCTTATCATGCATTTCCGCAAGAGGTTGTTTCCACATATATAGGCAATTATAGCAACAACAACATACCCGGTGAAATCCCACAATGTGGGGTCTGGGGAGGGTAGAGTGCACGCAGGTCTTAATCCTACCTTGGAAGGTAGGGAGGCTGTTTCCGAAAGACCTCGGCTCATAGGCAATTATAGCAACAAGAAGAATATATAAAAATGAAAGTTACAAGATTGAAACCAACCGAATAAGAAATAGTCGAGGCTTTTGTTGGGGACAAATTCATAGACAAGTAACTTTTCCTCTCCTTCAAAGCAATATCCCAGTAGTCTCACTAAATTTCTGTGTTGAAGATTGGCGATCAACACGATCTCATTCTTAAATTCTTCTATGCCTTGCCCTGAACTTCTCGATAGCCTCTTCACAGCTATCTCTTGTCCATTAGGAAGTTTACCCTGAGTGTACATAATTAGAAGCCATTACAAGCTAAAATACACTGGAAGATGGAGTGAGTTGGCAAACATAAGGGGTGTGTTTGCTACGAGGGCGTCCTTTTACATGGAAAATGTTTTTCTTAAAAAATAGAACATATGTCCCTAGAAAATGTTTCCGGTAATTGGTGAGTGGAAAATATTTTTTGAGAGTGTTTTAATAAAATTTTTGAGTCCTAAATATTAATAATAACGTCTAAGTGTTAGTAGGACAAGTAAGATGAAATTAAAAGTTAAATAGTTGTAAGATAAAATAACTTCTGCCAATAAGTGAGGGAAATTATTTTCCCCCTTTTTATCTGGTAACCCAAATACGTAGAAAACGACTTTCTTGTAGAAATTGTTTTCTTGGAAAATAACTTCCAGCATACCAAACACACCCAAGCATGTCCTAAAAACTGACTTCACCTTGTAGACAACACCAAATCCGCCTTCACCAATTTTGTTGTCGGTTGAGAAGTTAGTCGTGGCAGCTCGAATAGTGTTCAATTGATATTGCAAGGATTCAGCTGTTGAAATTTCATCTGCATCTAGACAAACAAAGAAAGTCCGAAAGTTTCAGTAGCTGACCATTAGAGACAATAAGTCCCAGGGGTGGAGTTACAATTTCGAGAAGGGTGCTCAGTTGAACATCATTCATTGAAATATTATACTGTGTATATAGTAATGTCGTAGTTATGTCACTTCACCTTTCGTATCTTCCACAACATTGAAGTCGTGCGATGCTCTACGTCTTAGCCAACAGAAACCAAATATGAAGAGTAGAATTGAAACAGCAATTGAAACGACTATTGCAACGATTACGCCAGATGAAATTCCCCCCTTTCCTGCATCAAATAGACAAAATTTTACTAAAAAATTATACTTAAATCTGTTCATTTATATTGGATAGAGCAGATAGAAATATAGTCTCAAACAAGGCATAATACATGACAGGCCCTCAAACTTGGTCTCCGCTGGCAAGTATGCCCTCCAACTTTGAGTGTGAACAAGTAGGCACCTCAACCTGTCTCCACTTTGTCAGTTGAACACTCTAACTTACAAAATGATCATCTAGAAATGTTCAAAATTTATGTGTCATGTCAGTGCCACGTCAGCATTTTTGTTTATGTGTTCAACTTTATACAAGTTGAGGTGCCTACTTGTGCACGGACGCGAATTTGTATACAAAATTTTGGGCACGTGAACTCATGTTCTCTCCATAAAAGTAGGTATTTTATGTGTATATTTTCTAAAATTGGTATAATATAAACTGCTGAACCCGTCCTATAAGAAGGTGATATGGTGCACTTGGTTGAAGGTTGAGTTATTTACCTAGAGAACTAGGGATCAATCCCTACTTAATACATTTTTCCTTCTTTTTTAAGTGGTGCACCCATGTTCTAGAAATCCCGGATTCACCTTTGCTTGTGCATAACCAAATTTGGAGGGTATACTTGCAATAGTCCAAGTTTGGGGTCTTGTTTATGCATTACACCCTCAAAACAAACAAGGAACTAGCATTCATGGTTGTTATCAAGTATTTTTATTTTTATGACCATTTTACAAGGAGAGAACCACTTGGTATCCAGAATGAACACGGTGATCAGGGTCAATTTCACGGTTGGTCATGCATCTAAAGGTACTATCATCATAAAACTAAATTTTGTTACAGAAAGGGAGAATACATGATTCCCCTTTCAACTTGTCCCATTTCTTCAATGATAACCCCCCCTTCCCCGCGACTTGTTCAAAGTATGGATCTTGCTGATTTGGTTTTTCAGCGAATATGGTGTTTTCCGGCAATAAGACGTAATTTTTTTGTCTTGCTTTGACTTCTCACGCGCCTCGTGTTGATTAAATGCACTCTCTGTTCACACCAGCAAATAAGTGGGTAATAATTCAACTTTGAGCAAGTCTAGGAGGATCATAGGACTCTCGCAAACTTAAGATCATGTAAAGCTGAAAAAAGTGCAAATTCAGTTCAATCAAGTGATTTAACAGAGGCAAATCCAGGATTTATATTTAATGGGTTCAAGTTTTTAGATTCTTAATAGTATACTCATTGTGCCGTTAAAAGTATAGGAACAGATATAACATTTCTTGATATCTTAATAGGTTTTTACATATATATTTATACTTCGTGCCAAAAGTTATGGGTTCAGATGAACCCGTAAACAAAAGTTATATCCGCCCCTGGATTTAACCACTCAATTGGAGAATAGGGCGTGTGAAGAAATTACCTCTATCGCTGCCTGTAGAACCGGGCGAAGAAGGTGGAGGAGAACCACGAACTGGTGGTGCAGGTGGTGGCGCGAATGCAGTAATGTTGTAAAAAGGGTACAACTCATACCTAACGGTACAACTCGGAGCCAGAACTCTACCGCCTCTAGCACCACCACTCGCCAAATACCCTCTGGCAGTTCTCAGGCAATTTTCACAAGACGAATTAGAGAGATCGGGTACGCACTGTGCAAATGTATAAACTCTCTCAAGTGACGAAAAATTTGCTTCTTTAGCAGCAAATTTTTTCCCCGAACGATTATTTACATTTGCAGCCATAGTTGCTAATTCATCCGTCAAATTTCCAATGAGTGACAAGAACCTTTGTGGTTCACTAACAGTCTGGGTATTAAACCAAGGATAAATCCTCGACGTACCAGAGATAGGTCCATTTGAGTAACGTACTAGGCATTGGTCGACCCAAAGGACAGCAGTTTTTCCGTTGGGACAATAATTTTCTGAGCTTATTTCTTTAGCAACTGTTGAAATGCAATTTTGACAATCGTCAGGGGAAACGTCTCCCCTGCATAAAAACAGGCCATACGTTATATCGGACCCAGCTTGACCTTCTGTGGAGTTGTAAAATCCGTTAGGCCTCGAAGAATTAGAGGACAAAGATGATAAGAGGGCTTTGAGATTAGAGCTGTAAGTGCTGTTGGGACTGTAAGAAGTTGTGTTTGGGCAGAAAAATGCTTGGCCATTAATCTGGCCGAAAAATAAAATCATACAACATAACAAAATATTGAAGTAGTTTAACATCATGGTATGTTAAAATCTTTGTTTAGTTTTTTGAATTATGTGACATTCTCTGATTTTTTATTTATTTAACAGAGTTATGTGTGAAGATATGGTACTGACAAAGTTGATGGTGTAAGAAAGAATCAGAAGACTCGGTTGTTTCCAGTCAAGATTTGTACCTTTAGGCTTTATGAGGCAGCTGATGTTTTGCTGAGAAGTAATGGCATATACAGTATTCGGTCAAATTTTTAAAATTTGCTTGTTTTAAACAGTAATTTATTTCAAAAATATTTTTCAAATCAGTTTGTATTGTGCTACTCAATTTTATATACAATATTAGAACAATAACTTGTCTTTTGTCAACGGTTCTAGAAATGCTTCGTTAGGTAAGTTATTTTTTTAGCTTTTAAAATTTCTGAAAAACAACTTTTGCTGCTATGCAAAAGCATTTATATTTTTCATAAAAGTTTGATCAAACTCCTAATCTTTCTAATATAAGCATTTTTAGTTTCTGAAAAGCTTGCACAAACAGGTTAGTATTGTCACAAAGATTTGAACTTTGTGCATTCTCCATTCTGTGACCGGATCAAGTGCTAGTAATTAGATTGTGCATTAATTTTTTTATATATATTTAATTGATATCTTAATACATATACAGAATTTAGATCAAGATTACTTAATTTTACTTGCTCCATATTATAAAAGCTACGTCCGTGCATAGGTATTGACGATGACGGGAGTGAGACGATGACGATTAACTTGGAAGTATCCCTAGTACTTTTTTCCACCTTTAATT
Source organism: Lycium barbarum (assembly GCF_019175385.1). Taxonomy (NCBI): domain Eukaryota; kingdom Viridiplantae; phylum Streptophyta; class Magnoliopsida; order Solanales; family Solanaceae; genus Lycium; species Lycium barbarum. The sequence goes on from NW_026843418.1 coordinate 226,683, forward strand.
TTCCAAAACAATGGCCCACCTATTTTAGGCGTTTACCTAAAGCATCGTGACAATAATTTGGAACTTTATACTTTTCTTCACCTAGTCAATTTTCTGCATTAAAATTTTCCTAGGCAATGGCCCACCTTTTTAATATTCACAGTTTCACACCTTGCTGACTTTTATCCTATACCTAGTCAATTTTCTGCATTAATATTTTCCTAGGCAATGGCCAACCTTTTTAATATTAACACCTTGCTGACTTTTATACTATGTAAAAAAAGGAATGAAAGAAAATAAAAATTACATTTTTAGGTTAATTCGGCTAATCTAGTTTCGTGAAAGGAAACACTTTCCTTAGGTTTTTTTTTTACGGTGGAGTTCGAAAAGTTACAATTCATAAGTTCAATATTTTTTTTAGGTCAACTTCCAAAAACGATTCATGAAGTTTAAACTTTTAAAGAATCAAACTCCTTGTGAAGCTTGAAATAGGTATATGAATGAATAATAATAAATAACGTGAAAACAATTATTTCACTCATTATACCTCTTTCAAACCCAAGGACAATATCCTAGAGCTTCAACTTCTACAAACTGAAACTCCATAACTGTGTCACGGTTCTAACAAGCGTTGCTATAAGTTAGTTCAAGCTCCATGAACAAGCCTTACTATAAATCAGTTCAAGCTCCACATTAATTTATTCTCTCTAGCCCTTTAAAACGCCACCGGAAGACCATCAGTACTCCATCACTATTTCACCTAGACCGGACTAAGCCTGTCAAGTGGGTCGGGCCGGGCCGGGCCGTTGTTAAGGAGCCGGGTTAGGGGCCAGGATTGGGGAGGAAAAAGGGTGTCCGACCCAGCCCCTACCCGGATAAAGGCTACACCTAGGGCTAATCGGGCCGAGCCAGGTTTTTTAGATCTCATATAGACCTTTATGGCCCTGACCTGTAAATGGACCTTTATGAGCTTCTAAAATATCTTTTAGTCCATGACCAATACCCCAGTTGGTTTGTTTTTCACTTTTCAATTTGGATTTTTACTAGTATTTTCAATAGGACCAAGACTGCCCATTGATTTATTTAATTAGTGTGCCAGGCATTTTTTTTTTGTAAGTTCTAATACAAAAATAGACATTTACATTTACTAATAATAATAAAATTAACATTTACATCTAATGATAAAATTGTTAAACTAAAAAAAGTTTACTCGTTGTCAAATTCAAAAAGCTAGCCGTCGTAAATTTAAAAAACTAATCGTTGCCAATTTTATTTGAACCCCTAAATTTATGAATAACTACACTTTGGTCATATTTTCAAACTATAAATACCCCTCCATTCTTCTTCATTTTCACACAATTCTTCCACAATTCTCTCTTTATCTAAATTTGCTATTCAACTAGTGTACATTACTACTTTCAACTTCCATAGATAATTCTCCACCTCCACCTTCTCCTCGAGTTCGAAGATCAACTTCAAGTGCGGTGTGGATGCATTTTGAGCGAGTAAACGAGGAACATGTTAAATATCAACATTGTGGTGACATATATCTCCACAAGTCTGGAGCGCCGCGTATTAGCTTATTTTGGGTGTGTGTGTGGGGGGGGGGGGGGGGGGGGGGGAGGGGGTTACCGGTGTGTTGTGTAGACACTTGTGAAAAGGCACGAAATTGAACTTTGAAGTTTATCTCTTCTTTAAATTTGTCCATCGATGTTAGATGTTTAATTTGTATGTTTTGAACTTTTGATTTGCAATATTTCACCGTTCAAGTTTGTATGTTTTGAAGTCGCAATGTTATCAATTTAAGTTTTAAGTTTTATTTTAAATTATTTATGTAGATATATCTATTTGACTAGACACAAAGTTTAAGAAAGAAGAGAAGACTTTCAAACTTGTGGTGTTAAATAAGTCACATATATTTTCTGTAGCTATAAATCATTGCATAAAGGTAAATTGTTTTCAAATATAGAAAGGGGTCATTCTTTTTAGCACGGACTAATAAAGAAATACGTTCACGTAAATTGAAACGGAGGGAGTATTATATTTGATATAATCTACGTATCCATAGTATATATGACATGCTAATGGAATTTTATTGAGAAAATAAGATTGTCTAGCTTTAAAATACAATTTTAAAGAAAACTAAAGTGCTCCGTAAAAAGAGACTCCTAATTTATTGGGATACAATGTTTTTAATATATTTATTATTAGTAATAAATGTAGTACTTATCTTTTTTTTTTTTTAATTTGAAGTGGGTCGGGCCGGTGCCCCACCGTTATTGGTGGGCCATGTTAGGGGGTTGTCCATCTTGTCCGGCCCAACCCCCTAATAAATCCCACCTAGCCCAACCCCTTACACCTCTTAATGAGTTTGGGCCGGGCCGGTGGTGGGTCGAGTTTCCCGAGCTGGGTTCGGGCCCACCCGACCCACTTGACAGCCTTAGACCACACTAACAGAAAAAACATACAAAAATCACCCCATTCAAACAATCTTTCTTAGACCTTCATGTTAATTTTCTATTTTTCTCTGTCACCATTTTATCTTTATTGTAAGACCACGGGCCCTCAACCACTATAACCCCACCTTGACTGTTATAGTATTACCATTATGAGTTTGATATGGAGCTCTAAAATAACAGTAATGATTTTAGAAGGGATTATTGAGTTGTGCCAGTGGAGTTCCTGTAGAGGTGAAAATTTACATTGGTGGTGCAATGGCTCATTGTTCGAGTTTCATTTGGGATGATTTGAGGCTTGAGCATATGAGGGATAAAGACATTGCTGTTGGAGATTCTGAGGATTGACGAAGATAATGTTGCTGCCGCTGGATCAATAACTTCCTTCTTCAAAGTTGAGGGGAAAATTTAGGTCATTTTGCATTTCTCAAGGGTAAATTTGATTATTTTTCCTTGTGAAAAAGGCCCATGTGTTAGAAAGCTTCGGCCGTTAGTGAACAAGGACACATTTGGACCGATCTTATAACGAAAAAGATATATTTGACTTCAACTACTAACAGAGGGTAAAGTTAGACTATTTCACAAAATTTCGGAGCGAATTTGGACTTTTCCCAAATTTAAAAGTGATAGTGGATCTTCTATAATTTAGGAGATTCTAATATCTTTTCGTAAGGTTTTGTAATTATAATCCTTCACAAGATCATTTAATTACCAAAGGCTTGGTCTATTCCTCCAAAATTTGGGTGTTTAAGCCCCAATTAAGGTTTTATCCAAAATTGTTCCTTATCTATGGGAGTAAGCCTATTTTGGTCCTTTAAATATGACTTTGAGCAGCTTTAGTCCCTTAAATTTGCTAATGTGGAGCACCTTTGGTCCAACTAACAAAATGGACTTAAAAACTTACGGCGTCTACCAAAAATCACAACAAGATCGACCAGAAGAAATCAACCGTCTTTCAGACCGATTGGAAAACCGATAGACTCGATCATTTTGATCCAAAACAAATTCAAACCAATTTTTTTTTTTTGAATTTTTAATCAAACTCGATTGGTTTTGTTTTCGCTAAGAATTGAGAAAATAAAAAAATCAACTGAGCTTGATCGTTTAAATATTCTGCGAAAATATTTTTAGTCTAACCGACTGGGCTCGGTAGATTTTATTTAAAAATTAAAAAAAAAATCGAGAAACCAACCGAGCTCAATCGGTATTTTGGATAAAATTCCGATCAATTTTTTTAAATAAACCGACTAAAGAACCGATCCAGCTAGGTCAGTTAATTTTTTATTTAAAATAATCTATTTTCATCTTGGTCGGTTTTTTTATTTTCTCGATTTTTGGCACAAACAAAAAAATCGTCGATTTTTGCCATGTGTTTAGTAACTTTTTTTTTTCTGGTAGTCCCCGTTAGTGTTTTTAAGTCCATTTTGTTTGTTGGGCCAAACGTGCTCTACTTTCACAAACTTAGGGGATTAAAATGTCCAGGGTCATATTTAGAGGACCAGAATAAACCTTCAAGGCACAATTTTGGTCAAAAATTCCGCCCCAATCAGATAGAATCTTGTGTACTTGTGACATCTAAGCAAAGAGCTTGTTTGGATGGGCTTATGCCTATAAGCTGTTTGCAGCTTATAAGCTAAAAAAAAAAGTTGGGGTAGTGTAATTTTTTTTTTTGGCTTATACGCTGTTTTCAGCTTATAAGCTGCTTTAAATAAGCTAAGTCAAATGGGCCCAATTATTTTTTTGAGCTTATTTTAAGCATAAAATGACTTTAAGCTGGCCAGCCAAACACTCAAAAAAGCAGAAAACAGCTTATAAGCAACTATTAAACCAATCCAAACGGGATCAAAGTGTCATTGCAAAATTGTGACTTACTTCAACTATTACAAGCTTGTTTGGCAACTATTTCACATTATGGCTATTCGCCTGAAAAGATTAGGTTCCATTAGTACACTTACCTCAATAGTTGGACTAATCTGTAGCAAAACTCACACAAGTAACGTTGAAAATACGTTACCCCAAGAGTTGTATCAGCAATTATTTCTGCCCATTGTTTCTCTATAGGCCAATCATCTTTGTATAAATTTGTATAATTTTGTTTAACAGTATAACAGTGTATATAAACACCTCTTATACATTAATATACATTTTTATACAAGATGGAGACATTATTTACCGTAAGTGTATCATGTTGTATACCGTGTATAAGCACCGTTGTGAAAAAAAAAATGGTTATGCAAATGTAAACTGAAAATATGACTATTTTAAGTGTAATATATTATGTTGGGTTGTATATTTTTGTAAAAATCTCTTAATTTTATACATGAAAAACTTATCTCCTAAACAACTACCAAATGCGGTACTCCCTTCGTTTCAATATATTTGTCTTACTTTTCTTTTCAGTCTGTTTAAAATAGATGTCTCTTTCGTTTTTTTGGCAACTCTTGAATTTCAACTTTTCACATGACATATTTAAGATCACAAGATTAAAAGACATTTTTGGTACATTTACACATCCTCAAATTTAAGAACACAAGATTTAAAAGTGTTTTTACGTTCCTTAAATTTCGTGTCAAGTTAAAATCAGACAAATATTTTGAAACCGAAAGAGTATCACTTATGCAGAATTTAATACGTGAATAACCTGTCTCCTAATTACTAGCTACCAAACAGACCCCTTATTTAATTACCAAACACTTGGTCAATTTCCTTTTCCATCTTTCAAAATTTGGGTCTTTATAGTGTTCCCCTAGCGCCTATAATAAGTAAATGTTATTGCCAAACAGTGATTTGCTTAGACTTTTACAAAACTTGTTAACCAGTGGATTAAGGTTAAACCTGGTAATTAGCCACTTCACGTTAGGGCTATTGGCTTAAAAAGACTAGCTTCCATTGACAACATGATAGCCCCAAGACACGTGTCAACAACTATTTCTTCCCATTGTTTCTCTATAGGACAAAAAGCTTCACAGCACAGCTCTACTGTGAACCAGGTAAGTTTGGTTGAGCATTTAAGCAGCTTATGTTTTTTGTGAAAATACCACTTATGAAAATGCCACTTAGACTATGTTACTGGTTTTTGTGTTGAATTAATGCTTTTATTTCAATTTATGTGATACATTTTTCTTTTTATTTTGTCAAAAAAAGAATAACACATTTCTTTATTTGATAATAATTTAACCTTAAATTTTACTTTTTTATGCTTAACGAGTTGATCTATAACCACACAAATATTTTAGATTTATTTTAGATTACAAGATTCAAAAATCTTTCTTTTTTTGCTTAAACTTTGTGTCCGGTCAAACTATGTCACATAAATTAGGATGGAGGGAGTATATTTTTTCAGAGAAAATGACAAAAATGGTCCCTTAAGTTTTAGGGTAGGTTTAAAATAGTCTATTAAGTATGCACTAAATAGTCTTGGTCCTCTAAGTTTGTTAAAAGTTAACACTTTTAGTGTCCGTCAAATATTTACCGAACTTTTTCTGTTAGATTTGACGAAAACTATGACAAAAAGAAAATTAGCAGGAACACACAGTAGATGTTTTTGTAGTTTCTGCTATTTTTTTATTTATTTCTAGAGTTTGGTATAGCTTTTTGAGGTATACTTTTTTTTTTTTTTTGATATCTTTTTACTATCTTGTGTAGGCTTTATGTTTCATTCTAGGATTTGATTGGACTCTTTTTGGTGTCTATGCTTAAACATTTTTTCTCACTATTTTTGTCAAATCTAAAGAACATAAATTGTTAAAATTTGATGAAACCTAAAAGTGCTAACTTTTGACAAACTTAAAGGACCAAAATAAATTGTTCCATGCATAGTTAAGGGATTACTTTGAATCTACTCTGAAACATAAGGGACCGTTTTTGTCATTTATTTAACCTCTTTTTTTGCTTCAACTTAGGGCTTGTTTGGAAAGCCACCTGGTAATTGGATTGGTGTAATTACTAGGATAGTAATTACACAGCTTAGTAATTACACAATAGTGTAATTATAACGACCTGTTTGTTTATCATAACGTAATTGCAGTGTAATTACAAGCGTGCTGTTTGGTTGCAAAAGTGTGATTACACAGTCAGTTTAATTTAAAAATAAATTTTAATTATAAAAAATTAAAATTAATATTTAAAAAATATTGCCTTTATAAATGATATTAAATTAGTTACTTAATAACACATTATTTCTTGAAAATATATTAATTAATAATCATACATTTGTAACTAATATTATAACAAAAATAATTGATATATATTTTTCAAATTAAAATTTAATTTTAATTAATTATAAAACTTAAAAGAAGACTTTTTTTGTGAGAATGTCATGGATTGGATGTTTGACAGAAAAATAATATTAATAAATATAATGCCATAACATTATTCAAATGTTTGACACAAAAAATCCATCAAACGTAAGTGAAAAATAAACAACATGCAATGTGAAAGAAAATAACTTAAATTTGGAAATATAACCTAAATTCAAAATCCAAAAGAAAAAGTTCAACATAATACTCTTATGTCAAATTCCAACATTACATAAGTAAGTTCCAACGTAACTTAACTAAATAATTCAAAAGAAAGGAAAAATATAAATCTATAACCTCATTCATAATGAAATTCTACTTTAATAACGTCACTCGTTATATGTCAAGTTTATGAATGACTCATTCTTTTCAATATTAAGAGGTGTAGTTTCAAATATTAGAATAATAACACGGTTATGCTAAATGAATAAAATAAAATAAAATACGAGCAATACATGGAACCACAAGAAGTAAAGGTTGAGAATGAAAAGAAAGAAAATGAAAAATAAATAATATAAAAAGAAAATACATTTTAAAAAATAAAAATAATTCAAAAGGAAAAATAAAAAAGAAATAAAAATAATAGAAATAAAAAATATTAAAAATAAAAAAAAATTAATAATAGAAATTAAAAATAAATTAAAAATAAAAATAAATTAAAGTAAAAAAAAATAAACTAAAAAGTAACTTTGTAATTACAGTGTGTAATTACACCCAATTTTCAACCCCCTTTTGAGAATTAGAGAGTGTAATTACACCCTGTCAATTACACTCAATTTTCACCTAACTGTGTAATTACTTAATCAAACAAACAAGCTAAACTGTGTAATTACACTCAATTTCAATTACCTGGGTGGCTTTCCAAACAGGCCCTTAATGATTAAGATAAATCTGGTCATTAGCTACTTCACATTATGGCGATTCGCTTAAAAAGATTAGCTTTCATTGGTACAATTTCCTCAATATCTGGACTAATCTGTAACAAATCTCAAGCAGCTTCAAAACATAGCTCTGCTGAGCCAGGTAAGTTTGCCAGGTGTCATTTTCTGAATGTCATTTTAAACAGCTCAGGTGTTTGCGAAAATGCCGCTTAGGCTTTGTTACTTAGTATTAAATTTGTCGGGTTTAGGATGGATTGGGTCAACCTAATAAACGGGTAAGGTCAAGAATTTGTATGGAGTGGGTCGTAAATGAATTTAAATATTGGTTTTAAATATTTTTTTTCTAAAAATTTATAGTTGTCACGTTTCTAGTTAAAATGACTAAGTAAAATTGAGTGACTATAGTGGTCATCTGAGCTTCTAACTCTTTTTTTTCACGACTAATTTGTCTGGTATGGCGTAAATAAATAATAACGGCAACTATGCCTCAGTCCCAAACATGTTGGGGTAAACTAAAATTATTTTCTACCTTTAACCATTTCTAAAATTCAAGTCGAACTACAATCGGAGGGTATTCTTTTTATAACTGAATATAGGAAAACACGGTAAAGGAATTTTAAACAAATAACCGCATAAAATGTTGGGCATATCTGAATTAATTGAGATATGTTGTAATAGCAAGTTTATGAAAATGAACATCTAGCTTCTACCTAAGTTATTCGACGCCAAATATGACTAATGAAGTGTTGTATTTTCTTTTGGAAACTTTTTAGCGGCTTAAATTATGAATATAATTCAATTAGGAAAAGGAAAAGAGATCAAGTTATCCAAAAGAATATACAATCTGATAAAAAGTTAATGTAGAATAGTCTTTGTAATATGTAGCTATCGTCGTCCAAAATGAATTAAGATTAAGGAGATATTTGTGGTCCAAAAAGAACTAAAATTCTACTGTTTAGCGTGCATGTTGCCAGCTTGCATTAGGAATATCGTGCTGTGTTTAAGAAGGATTAATATTCTATCCTTAGCAAGTACAAAACTAATTATATTCAATAGTACACAATTATATCCAACATTTTAGGATATTTTATCCATTAATATTGTTATTTGTACTTTATAAACAGACATTATGTAGCGAAAGGGTATTCGGTATTAAAGTAGTTTAAGTCCTTTTAATGGTAGTAGTTGTCGGCATTGTCATATATATGCAGACTCTAAAACTAAGAGACGTTTCGCTTTCACCAAAGAACTTGGCAATTAACATCTCATTAGTTGATCGACATATTCAGCTAAACCATGATAAAAGTTTATATATTCAATTTTAGGATTATAGGTATGGGTTAGAGTCTTAAATATTACAATTATCCAATATTAAAATGTTTCTTTGAAGAAATACTAGATTGGCCTATGCCCGTGCTGCGCACGGGCCCAACACTTCGGATTATAGTGTATCTATGTATATGTAGTTGTGTTTAAATAATAATAATAAAAATAATATATATATACTATGTTCAAAATACGATTAATATAACATTGTAGTTTGTGCTCCGTATCTAAAACTTTATTTTATTCGTGTTTGCTACGAAAATTTATTAATATTTTTTAAAAGAGAAGACTTGTTTAAAAGAAAATTATTTTCCTCTCTGGAGATAAAATAATAGCAATATTTAAGCATCAGTTGATATTTTCAATTTTAATTTGATTAATTTAAAAGTGTAAAATACTTATTATTTTTTATCAAATTTTGATTTGAATAAATCTAATTCACATTATTAAATTAATTTTACATGTTTGAAACGAAACAAAGTAGAAATTAATTTTCTATTTAAACAAAGAAATGCTATTTTTAAATTTTTAGTAAATATTTTCGATTTAACTCATTTTACTTGTCATGTTGTCTTTTGCATGGTTTTTTTAAGGAAACGTGAATTAGAATTATAATTTAACTAATTTATCTTATTCATTATTTGATCTTCATTTGATATTAATCTCTTTTCACATTTATTAGAGTAAGAATAAAAATAAAAAAGTAATTAAATTGTATCTTATTTTTTAAATATATATATTTTAAGTATATTTATTTTAGTAAACATAATAAATAAATGACATGGCGGAATAGCAAATACAACAATTAAATATTTTGAAGAAAAGTAATAATATGAGGTCCATGTTTTTTGCTGTGCAATAATTTCATTTGCTCTCACTAATGGGTTAATATGCATGTGGCAATGAATCCACTATTATTGACTTGATGGGGATACTTTGGGAATTACATGAATTGTTTGATTTTTTAGTATATGGGGTGCACGTTTTTTTTTTTTTTTTGACGTTGCCTTTTTTTTTTTTTAATATGGGTCCATTTTTTTTTCATGAGTATTTTAAGTATGTTGTTGTACAATAATTTCATTTGCTCCCACTACTGGGTTGATACGCATGTGACAATGAGTCCATCATTATTGATTTAATTATTTGATTTTCTAAGCATTTGTTTTTTAACATTGTTTGTTTTATTAATATGGGATTCACTTTTTTTTTTAATATTGCTTGATTCTGTTAATATGGGGTCCACTTTTTTTTTCCCGTGAGTTTGGATGTGGTGAGTTCCACTTTTTTTTCTTCCTTTTTTTTATTGTTCGGTGTTATTTAGTATGGGGCCCACCCTTTTTTTTAAGGGACAACAGACAATGAAGTATGGGTCTAAACCCATGCTTTATATAGTTTTTTTTTTTTTATATTGCTTGGTGTTGTTTAGTATGGGGCTCACCCTTTTGGACATTATTAGTTTGCACTATATATATATATATATATACTATGTTCAAAACACGATTGATATAACATTGTAATTTGTGTTCCGTATCTAAAACTTTATTATATTAATGTTTGCTAAGAATACAAAGTCTGCACTTTTTTTTTGACACTGTTTATTTTTTTAATATGAGATTCACTTTTTTTTTTTTTTTATATATATTGCTTGATTTTGTCAATATGAGAAACTATGTTCAAAACACGATTAATATAACATTGTAGTTTGTGCTCCGTATTTAAAACTTTATTATATTAGTGTTTGCTACGAATACGCATGGTGTTTAATATGGGGCCCACATTTTTTTAACATTGTTTGTTTTTTTAATATGGGATTCACTTTTTTTTAATACTGCTTAATTTTGTTAATATGGGGTTCACTTTTTTTTTTCCGGTGAGTTTGGATGTGGTGGGTTCCAGTTTTTTTTTTTTTTAATACTGGTTGGTGTTTAATATGGGGCACACATTTTTTTTTTATTATGGGCTGTTTAATATGGGGCCTAAAATATTTTTTTTTCATTGGGGGGGCCCCACAACGGACGACGAAATAGTAGTAAAACCCGTGCTTCTTAATAGTATTTTAATACTGGTTGGTGTTTAATATGGGGCCACAATTTATTTTTTTTACAATTTTTTTTTATTATTATGGGCTGTTTAATATGGGGCCCAAAATATTATTTTTTTCATTGGGGGGCCCCACAACGGACGACGAAATAGTAGTAAAATCCGTGCTTCTTAATAGTAGTAATTTTAGCTTTCAAATGGCATAAAAGCCGGTTAATATTTGCTGGAATTTTTCATTGATCCAACTTTTTGAGATTAATATTAAACTTACCCTGCTTGAAGGTGATGATACGGTATATACTATGATGAATGAAACTCAAAAGACCCGAAAAGTTCCAACAAATTTAGAACCCCGACAACCTAAAATAAAGAAGCACTTGCTATCAAGATTATTTTTCATTCTCACACTTCAAACACGAGATCACGTATTAAGCTAGAGTGGAAGGATCCTGTCTAGAGTCCTAATGATTCCTAATATCTAAATTAAAAAAAATACAAAAGCTCGAAAATTAAATTTTTCTAACGTTTCCTAGTGTTTTCGAAGCATGAAAACTATTAAGAAGATAAACTAAGAAGTGAAAAAATCGGAACTTTGAAAGGACACAAATACCAATGGTATGTGGAAAATGATCTCCAGCCTGAGGTATATTTCATCACGTAGTTCAATTCTCTTCAAACTTTAAAATGGAAATAGAAGATTTATTAGTGTAGTATTTTACCAGATGATATTTAAGATACAAGCACATCATGAAACACATGTTAAATAAAGTACCCTATTTTACCAGATGATATTTAAGATACAAGCACATCATGAAACACATGTTAAATAAAGTACCCTTAAATCAATCTAACAGCATTCATACCAAACACAATAATTTAGACTCGGAAAAAAGTATTCATTAAAGTCTAAACCAACACCCTCAATATCAGAAAAAGAAAAAAAAAAGAAAAAAAAATTACGCATGTTGAGTTAAGAAGGCTCTTGTCTACTATCAAAAAGGCATATATAGGCTACGATTTTATCGGCCAACGATCACAAACTCTGCAACATCTTGAATTTTCTTCCAGCCAAATATTATGTGCTCTTAAATAACATTATGAGACATTATTCCCTCGGTAGCTACTGATTCAGAACAAATAAGCACAGTAATTTAAGTAGAAAAAAATATAACAAGATACTTTACTACGGAATAATAGGTACACATAAAGAGAAAGAAAAATCACTTGGCTATCTTAAAAAGCAAACCTACACGCTATTATCTAATAAGTAGCAAACATGCATACCTTTCGACTGTAAGTGGCAGGAAAAAAAGTTCCATCCTTTAATCAACAATTAAGTGACTTGGTTGAAGTAGGGTGGAAAGGGTTCATAAGATATAAATTTATAACCCAAGGAAAGGGTTCATTAGTTACAAAATTATAATCCAAGTACGCCCAAAGCTAAAGTAGAATTGCATTAGGACACTTCATGGTAAAAGAATTCCGTGCAGATATACAATAGGATGAGGTTTTTGATATTACAATTTTATCCAACTGGTAATTATTTTTGTAAATAATCTTAAACATTTGGAAGGTATAAAGGTTGATCAACATTTAGAGGATATTTTCATCGTTCAATATTTAGAAAAAATTATTCATGCTTTTAATATATGTAGATAGATAGATTAAAATGTTTATATCCCCTTTTTTTTTTTTGATAACTAATTTATATAACAAAAACCGGTTACAAATGATAGAAGGAATTTTTGTGTAAAATTGGCCAACAATCACGTTATGAACTGTTAAGTTATTTTAAAAATTATTTTATATATTTAAGGTATGTGCAGAAACATCGTTATATCTCCATGTCCTTCCTTAATTTTCCTATGTGACGTCTACGTGGCGCTTGCATGACTTTTTTCCGAATTAAATCTACTCACCAATTTTAACTCTTGTAACCCTCCTATCCAATCCGAACCACTAAATGATTAAAACCCAACCATTCTTTTTTCTTTTCATATTCTTCTTCTTTTCTCTTTCCAATACCCACCCAAAGTTTCAAAGCTTGTCCTTTAATAGTGAAAATTAGGGGTGTCAAATATGACACAAAAGATGATGGGCCGTCCTACCCGTTCAAATTTTTATGAGTTGGGCTCAAGATAATTTCATATTTGGCTGATTTTAGCCCACCCCAACATAACTTATTTTAAAGTGATCTCCAACTTAGCCCAATTCTAGCCCATTTTTAAGATTTACTTAAATTTGAGTTTATTGCTTGACATTTACTTTATTTTTTTTTATGTATACACTTTTCTTGTATCATGAATCTTATAAGTTTGTGGTATGTTTGACATGAAGGGAAATATTTTCTACGAAAAGTGTTTTCCTCAAAAATATTTTTGACGAAGAATCCGCGAAAATCTTTTTCATATTTTTTGCGAAAATGTACTTCTAGAAAATATTTTTCACAAAAATGTTTTTCTAGAAGATAGAGCCTTCAAAAAACTGAGTCAAGTTAGGCGGGTCATGACCCAGCCTATTTTTAGCCCATTTCAACCCAAGTAACTTTTGGACCAATGTTAGCCCAACCCAATTGTTACCTTAGCCCATTTTAATTGGGCCAATTTCAGCCCAACCCGCCCATTTGACACCCCTAATATTTAGGAGTGTCAAATATGACCCAAAAGATAATGGGCCGCCCAGCCGCCCAACCAACCCAAAATTTTATGAGTTGGGTTCAAGATAATTTCATATTAGACTGATTTTAGCCCAACTTAACATAGCACATTTTAAAGTGATCTCCAACTTAGCCAAATTCTAGCCCGTTTTTAAGATTTACTTAAATTTGGGTTTATTGCTTGAGATTTACTTTATTTTTTTATGCATACACTTTTCTTGTATCATGAATCTTATAAGTTTGTGGTGTGTTTGATATGAAAGGAAATATTTTCTACGGAATTGCCTCAAAAATATTTTGGAAAATATTTTCCACGAAGAATATGCGAAAATATTTTTCGCAAAAAATGTAATTCTAGAAAATATTTTCCACAAAAAATGTTTTTCCTAGAAAATAGATCCTTAAAAAAACTGGGTCAAGTTGGGTGGGTCATGACCCAGCCCATTTTAACCCAAGTAATTTTTGGCCCAATGTTAGCCCAACCCAATTATTATCTTAGCCCATTTTAATTGGGCCAATTTAAGCCCAACCCACCCATTTGACACCCCCTAGTGAAAATACTAATAGCAAATTAAGTCATATTTGTTTGTTATTTGTGATGAAAATACTTTGCACCAGCTCCTAAGTTTTGAAAAAAGAATGAGATCCACCATGAAAGAACAAGTGTTGAAGCTTTGGGTGAGTATTGAAAAGAGAAAAAAGAAGAAGATGATGAAAAGAAAAGAAAATGATTGGGTTTTAATTCTGTTAGCAGGTCGAGTCGGACCGGCGGGTCAAAAGAATTTAAATAGGTGAGTAGATTTGATTTATAAAGTATAACGAAGGGCAAGCATAACTTAATGAAACTTTAACCGTATGTAGGAATTATTTCCAAATTCCAAGTCAACAATCAAACTAGTACACTAAATTACCAATTTAAGGACAGCAAATTTAATGTTTTACAACTAATCAAACAAAAATAGTACTTTCTCAACGCGTATTTCCTCTTTAATCAAAATATTAGCTTGCCTTCCCTTTCTAAATTAATGAAATGTAGACTTTGAGTCCCATGCAAGGTCTTCCAACTGTCATTATCAATAATTAACCGTGTGAGCAGGGGCAGAGCAACGTTAGCTCCAGGGGGTTCAAATCCCCTCGGCAAAAAATTACAGTGTATTTTTAAAGTTAAAATTATTTTATTATGTATATATAGTAGATGTTGAACCCCCTGACTTCTTCGTGTATTTATATTTTAGAATTTTGAACCCCCTAGATGAAAATCCTGACTTCGCCACTGCGTGTGAGGACTCATTTTGATTATGATTGAGAATTGTTCAACTGTTTTTTTCGAGGAAGAATCGAAATAGAATAGTGCCTTTCCTTATTTTGTCTTACCTCTCACTGAAGTGAAACTATTGACTGTTGTCTACCTTTGATTCGGTCTTCGGGGTGAAGGTCCTGTGGAGGTCTTTTTAAGTGATCAAAATTGGTTGGGGATAGTGACCCATGATGAAATGAGCTATTGATCTGAGTGGTTTTCTATTTGTATTTGAAATGGGGCCTTCTAGCAGTGGGAAAACAACTTTATTAAAAATATTGGGAGGAAGATTGCACGAAAATGTTAGAGGAACTGTCACATACAATGACATCCCATATAATACAGTAATCAATAGGAGGTACACTACATATCCATCAATAATTCTTTTTTCCTTCTCTCTTTCTACTGCCTTAAAACCAAGAATATATAAAAGTCTTTCTTTTAATGTACATCATTTTGTCTTTAACTTCCATACCGAATTGAGCAATGTTGTGCTAGGTGGGTTTCGTGACACAAGAAATTTTTGCTGCATTCTTTAGCTTGAATTCGGGACAGCCATCCGAAATCTTAGGAAACATAAATTTCTTATTTCATATTTGCTTTTCGTGAAGAAATATTAATTGAAGTGATCTTCAAACAACAATGGGCCGCGTCAACTACTCAATTAATCTCTCTAAACTTAAATATGTACTATAAGGTTCTTGTTTATATGGACTATTATATAGTAAGCATAGTATAAATTCTTACTGCTTCCATCAGTTGTTCTATTTCAGCTTCAGCGAGCCTCGATTTTACCCTTGTTCTTCCTCTGTTGTTAAACACATCAAAGCACCAGTTGATATTATAAAGATCATACTATCTTTTTATTTATAGGAAATTGGCCTTTCCTAATTTCCTATCAAGCTGATATCTTTTTATTCTCTCTTTTTGTGTGAGTGCTAGTGCTAGTTTATTGTTTCCTCATTTGCTTTTTCGTGGAAAATTTGAGTTACTCATAAAGGGCGTGTGTACATTTGTGGAGTGTTTGTTTGAAAAGTCTGTAGAAAATAAAAAATAACTTAAGAAACATGTTGCCAGTTTATTGTTCTTATTTGTTTTTTATGTTTATGTTTTTAGTTAAGAAAATTTGAGTTACTCACCAAGGTTCAGACCATCGTGATGCTAATCATGTTGTTCAACATGGATTTTGCTTGTGATGGATTCCAGTTGCTTATTTTGTTCGTAGTGAATTTTGTTTTCTTGGAACCATCAGTACAAATCAATACATTTGTTGAAAGTCTGAATGCCATATTTTATCTGAATGTGCAAGCTGATTGAATACTTTGAAAAGTTTTAATTGCTATGTTGCTAAAGGTTGGAATATGTAAAAATAAAACAAATATTTTTCTCAATTTTAATGTCAACTTGAAATGCAATTAGAATAAATACTAGGCAAATTCCTTAAAAAAAAAATTGGGTTAAACCGCCGCGAATTGAAATACGAACATCCTCTATTGTACTTTTTCTTTTACAGGTTAAACCGCCGTAAATGAACCTAAACCGCTGCTAAACAAGTGTTGTTAGATGGGGGTAAAAGCGTCGCTAAATGAAATAAACCGCTGTTAGAGAGGATGGATTCTTGGTTAGAGCTTTAAAAAAATTTAGGTCACTTACGAACCGCCGTTAATGAAAATGAACCCCCGTTGTATAACAATTTACAGCGGTTCATCTAAACGGCCTGGAAGGGTAGTTACGACAGTTTATCAGGCGATAGGTCTAAACTGTCGCTATTTTTATACTGCGGCAGTTCTAACCGCCGTGCAATGAAGGAGCCAACCGTCATGAAGAAACTTTTTTGATGTAATCTTCTGCTAAGCGAAGTTGTGATAACACTTCTAAATAGATGTTTTCATGGATGTAGCCTAGATGTTTTCAGATGTAGATTTAGATAGATTTGCCACTGATAAACCATCCAACAGAATTTAAATCTTCAACATCTATTGTTGTTTGTTGAATGAAAAACTTAATAAATGCATCATGAACTAAGATTCCAATTGCATGGGAAGTTAGGAATATAACCATCTTAGCTTGTCTCATTCAATCACCTAATTCCTCTACATAACATATAGAATATAAGACATTATATAAATTTCTTACACCATCAGGTTAAGTTGACCCGTTTTAGTAGGTGTTCCCACTAAATGGTACACTTAAACTCCATCATTGTATCCATCTATCTTGGCTCCAATTCTGTAATGGATATGTCATTTATGGACAATGGAATTGACCTGCTTCTAGATTGATCCGACTCTAGCCCTTTGGGTAACATCTCTGTTCGACTATGAAAGAAGAATGCAGGTTGCTGAGGCACTCGCATGGTGACGGAGTAACTATTAAGCATGAGCACCACAGATGCCATCGTAGGTCTGTCGTTAACATCTTCTTGAACACATAATAATCCAATATATATACATTGTATCACTTCATTTCTTGAGTATGACTCTCCAAAAGTTGGATCCATTATGTTCAATGGCGTGTCGTCCCTCCAATTCTTCCAAACCTGCAAGATTTATCCATCAATAATCAAAATTAGCATTTAAGAATTTATCTACCAAGAACTGCATTTATAACAGGGAAAAGGTTCAAATATGCCCCTTAAATTTTGCGATTTGTCTTACATGTGCCCTCTGTTTACCTTTCGACTCATAGCTCCCCCACTGTTATCTTTTGTCTCAATATACCCCTCCTATTAAAGGTTTTCCATCGTGATTTGGCTTGATTTTGTTGCTATAGATTGAAGCCATGTGGGGTATATTGGGACCTTTTTCAATTGCTAAGGGTATATGTGGCTTTTTTGATGGTTCAAGGGCACGTATTGTTGAGAATATATATAAAACAAGTTGATAGTTTAGGGGTAAATTTAGATCTTTTATTTATCTACGTGGCTCTGCCATAGCAATTGGAAAATGTCAGAGCCAAATTGGATAGCCATTGAGGGAAGGGCATACGGGATGAAATGCGGAACTCTTATGGACAAAAAGGTAAGCAGAGGACAAACGTAACGATGAAATTTTTCCCTTTATAATAGGACTAACATGATAAAGATACAATAGTTATGACTGTAAACTTACATAGCTAAGAAAATCTTCAGCATCACCTGATTGGTAAAATGTACTATTCTTCTTTCCACTTATGATCTACAAAGTTAGAACACCGAAGCTGAAAACATCGGATCTAACAGAGTATTGTCTGTGCATAGCATACTCCGGTGACATGTAACCGCTATATATAGCACAACAAACAAGCACGAAAGTTAGCTAGAAAAAGGATATTTAAATGGAATAAGTCTTTAAGAGGTTTTAAATTCTATGTATAAATAGCAAGTGTGCCTATGTTGAATGATTCAATGGACAAGACAGGAAAATATTATATAACAACGTAGTTTAAAAACTTACTATGTTCCAACAATCCTGCTTGTTATTTCTTCACTTTGATCAATTCCAAATATTCTTGCCATTCCAAAATTTGATATTTTGGGTTTCGTTTCTACATCTAAGAGTATATTGCTTTCTTTGAGATCACGGTGTATAATTCTTAGACGAGAATCCTCATGAAGGTAAAGTAGTCCACGCGCAATCCCTCCTATAATATTGTAGCGTCTCGACCAATCTAGTAGCTGCTGCTTTTCAGGATCTATAAACAGAGTTTAATTTAGGCAAAAAAGGACGTATAACCCAATTGTGTAAATGTCGAAATCAAGTAAATAGGCAACAACTTGAACTACCTGCTAAAGATCATAAGAAATCACTCTTGTAAAATGTGGCATGTTAGTTGCAGAAGCTAGATTTTCACTAGATTAAGAAAATTCTTCTTTGTGATATAGGCAAAAGAAGAAAAAAATAATAGAAAAAGAAGTTGGATGCATTAAGCTCCAGCTATGTGCGTAGTTTGAGGAAGGACCGGACCACATCCGGTCTATGTACCCAGTCTTACTTGTATTTCTGCAAGAGGTTGTTTCAACATAGGCAACTATAGTAACAAGAAGAACATATAAAGTGAATTTTATCAGATTGAAACCAACCAAATAAGAAATAATCGAGGCTTTTATTGGGACAAATTCATAGACGAGTATCTTTTCATTACCTTCCAAGCAGTATCCCAGTAGTCTCACTAAATTTCTGTGTTAAAGCTTCGCGATCAATACAATCTCATTCTTAAATTCTTCTATGCCTTGCCCTGAACTTCTTGATAGCCTCTTCACAGCTATCTCTTGTCCATTAGGAAGTTTACCCTGAGTGTAATTAGAAAATCAATACAAGTTAAAATACACTGGAAGGAGTAAGTTGGCAACATAAGGGTGTATTTGATATGAGGGCGTCATTTTCCATGAAAAATGTTTTTCTTGAAAAATAGAAATTATGTTCCCAAAAAATGTTTCTGGTACTTCGCGAGTGGAAAATATTTTTGAGTGTTTTAATTAAATGTTTGAGTCCTAAAGATTAATAATAACGTCTAAGTATTAGTAGGACAAGTAGGATGAAATTGGGAGTTAAATAGTGGTAAGAAAAATAGCTTATGTTGGTAAGTGAGGGAAGTCATTTTGCTCCTTTTGATCTCGTAACCAAATACTAGAAAATGACTTTCTCATAGAAAACATTTTCTTGGAAAGCAAACACCCCCAAGCATGTCCTAAAAACTGACCTCACCTTGTAGACAACACCAAATCCGCTTCACCAATTCTGTTGTCGGTTGAGAAGTTAGTCGTGGCAGCTCGAACAGTGTTCAAGTGATATTGCTAAGATTCAGCAGATGAAATTTCATCTTCATCTAGATAACGAAGAAAGTCCGAGAGTTTCAGTAGCTACTACTAGAATACTATTAGTGACTATAACTTAGAAACATTATATATGATCTCTTGTACGACATTGAATTCTCCCGATGCTCTACTTCTTAGCCAACATAAACCGAATACGAAGAGTAGAATTAAAACAACAATTGGAACAACTATGGTAGCGATTACACCAGATGCAATTCCTCCTTTTCCTGCATCAGTTGACAATTTTATTCAAACATGAAACTTAAATTGGGAATATCTTCGTTTATATTGAATAGAGTGGATGGAAACATTAATATATATGTATAAAAAGTAATTTTTGACCTATATATGTAGTATAAATTTCTATATAGACAGTATAAGTTTCCGATGAAGTGCCATCAACTGATCACCCTTTGATCTATATGGCTCAGCCACTGGTTGTTATGATCACCATGGACATGAAAGCAGGTTAAAGCGAATTTTCTTTTTCCACTTTATATGGATAGAATGAACATGTTTTACGGATGGTCATCCAACTAAAGGTCATTATCATCATAAAACTAAATTTTTTTACAGAAAGGGAGAATACATGGTTCCCCTTTCAACTTGTCCCATTTCTTCAATTACACATCTTAAGTTTGCAGGGTCCTATGACCCCCCCCCCCCCCCCCCCCCCCCCCCGGCGACTTGTTCAGAAGCATAGATCTTGCTAATTTGGGGTTTTTTTTTTGTGGCGAATATGCTGTTTTCAGGCAATAAGATGTAATTTTTTTGTCTTGCTTTGACTTCTCATGCGCATCATGTTGATTAAATGCACTCTTTGTGTCACATCAGCAAATAAGTGGGTAATAATTCAACTTTGAGCAAGTCTAGGGGATCATAGGACTCTCGCAAAGTTAAGATCATGTAAAGTTGAAAAAAAGTGCAAATTTAGTTCAAACAAGTGATTTAATACAGGCAGATCCAAGATTTAAATTTAATGGGTTCGACTTTTTAGATTCCTAGTATTATACTCATTGTACCGTTAAAAATATAGGTACAGACATAACATTTCTTGATATCTTAATAGGTTTCTGCGTACATATTTATACTTCATGCCAAAAGTTATGGTTTCAGATGAACCCGTAACCAAAAGCTATATCTGCCCCTGGATTTAACCACTCAATTAGAGAATAGAGCGTGTGAAGAAATTACCTCTTTCACTGCCTGTAGAACCGGGTGAAGGAGGAGGAGAACTGCGAACCGGTGGTGGAGGTGGTGGGGCGAAGGCACTAACATTGTAAAAAGGGTACAAATCATACCTAACGGTACAACTCGGAAGCAAAACTCTACCGCCCCTAGCGTCATTGCTTGGCATATCCTCAATAGCAGTTTGCAGGCAATTTTCACAAGAAGAATTAGAGATATGAGGTATGCATTGCACAAATGTATAAACTCTCTCAAATGATGAAAAATTCGCTTCTTTAGTAGCAAATTTTTTCCCTGAACGATTATTTCCATTTGCAGCCAGAGTTGCTAATTCATCCATCACATTTCCGAGTAGGGACAACAACTTTTGTGGTTCACTAACACTCTGTGTATTCAAAAAAGCATATCTCATCGCGGTACCAAATAAAGATTCACTCGAGTAACGTACCTGTATTTAATCTTCCGTGTATAAGCTACACTTTATACTAAATCATTTATTATATAAGTAAAGGACAGATGAATACACGATCTATTTAAAACTTGGGAATAGTTATTCTATAATAAATACTATATCTAAACGCATGGTTAATACAATACCAGGCATTGGACGATCCGTTAGGCCTCAAAGAATTCGAGGACAAAGATGATAAAAGGGCTTTGAGATTAGAGCTATAAGTGCTGTTGGGACTATACGAAGTTGTGTTTGGACAAAAAATGGCAGGAGAAGAAGAATTATCTTGGCCATCAATCAGGCTGAAAAAGAAGATAATTATACAACATTATGAAAGAAATGAACTGAGGAAATTATCGAAGTACTTCAACATCATGGTATGTTAGAATCTTTTTTTTAGATTTCGAATAAAGTGACATCTTCTGATTTTTTAAATTTTAGTTTAGTATTTAACAGAGTTTTCCAGTTAGAGGATAGGCTTTATGAGGTAGAGGATAAGCGAAGGGTGTGCACCAGACCACTAAGGTGGCTCCGCCCATGCCAAGACAAGAATGAGAAATGGTGAAGTTTTCAAAATTTACTTATTTGAATGGGGATTTTTGTCACAAAAAAAAAGTACTTTTGAAGAGTAGCAATTTATGTTATTAATTTGAAAATCACCTTTACAATATTAGAATAATAATTTATATTTTGTCGATGTTCCAAAAGAAAGTTATTTTTTTCAGCTTCTAAAAAATAGCTTTTGCTATTACTTAAAAGCACAAAGGTTTGGTCCAACACCCATCTTTCTAAAATAAGCACTTTTGGTTTCCCAAAAACTTGATAAAAAAATGATTGTCACATAGATTTGAACTTTATGAGTTTTGAGTTTTGCTACCTCTAATTCGATTCTGAATTTAATTCCTATATAAGAGTGGATGTTTTAATATATATATATATATATATATATATATAAAATCTAGATCAAAGTTACTAATTCCATGGAACCCATACCTTAAAGCCTACGTTAGTGCGTACGTATTGACGATGACCGGAGTGAATGGTGACAATAACTTGGAACTTTCCTTTGTACTTTTCTTCACCTAGGGAATGGCCCACCTTTTCAATATTCACACCTTGCTGACAATTACCCTATAGAAGAAACCCTTTCCATAGGATTTTTTTTTTCGGCTAATCTAGTTTCGTGAAAAGAAACCCTTTCCATAGGATTTTTTTTTTTTTTTAATTCTGAGAGGCTCGAACTCAAAATTTCCAATTTAGAATGAAGGAATTTCATGTATCCTCCACATTTCTTGATGGTCTTTTTATTATTAATTGCTTATAACACTGGCATAAACTAAGTAGAGGAATCTAATGCATCACTCACATCCCTTGATGGTCTAATGCATTAGACCTATAAAGCTACATTTCGATGCACTGGCAGTATAGATTATAGAGTCAGTTTAAAATAATTATGGGTAATTTTATTTAATAAACTCTAATTTTAGACCTACAATAAATGATAAGTGACCTACTATAAAAAGTTAAAGTTACACTAATAACTATTTTTTTTAAATATCATCATTATATAGAACTTAAATCTTTTTTCTAAACCATCTAAAACGTGGTATTTTAGCTATGTTGAAAATGGAGTAAATACTCTAAATGCCCCCCCAACGTTTAACCAAAATCCCAACTACACACTTAACCTTTGCGTTGGTCCTATTACCTCCCGGGAATATTTTTTTCAGTATTAAAATGCCCCTTTTTTGCTGATGTGGCAGTCCAATATGCCAACCCCCAATTATTAACAGACGCTTATCCACACGCGCTTGACACGTGTAATTATTGCATTTTTATTATTTTTTTGATTTATAATTCTAAATTATATATTTTTTTTAATTCCCCTCTCGTCCCTTTCCCAAAGATCATTGTCGGCTCTCTTTGTCTCTTCTACGACCAACCGGACCACCCCCACTGGAGGACGTCGACGACGACCCTCCCAAATTCACCAACCACGATCCCAAATGGCACCACCACGCTCCTGTGCTCCTTTCCCCTTCTTTTGCTTTACAATTTATTTTCATCTCTGTGGTTGCTCCTGAATATGGTAAAAATCGGATTTATGCTAGACCGGCGAGACAGGGAATCGAGGGAAGAAAGAAACAAGCACGAGCATAAAGACTTTCTTTTGGACCAGAGGTATTGCACTGAAAGTGGTTGATCAGAAGAAAGCGGAGGAAATCGTTTGGTCTGGTTTCTCCATGGCCGAGTTGATCGTGGCCGTTAGTCCGGGTGATCAGTTAAAAAATTGCCATGCGTCAAGACCGTTTTGCCATATTGTACTGCCAATCGTACGGGTATTAGTCTGTACGGCCCAACCTTATCCTTTTAGGGTTTTCTTTATTCTAAAGGGGCTTTATGTTGTATGCAAGGCCCATAAGGCCAAACTATAAATAGGAGGCATTTCCCTACTTTTAAGGGTTAGCTTTTTCAAGATCAAGAACATTGTAATAGAAAATATATATTGAAACTCTCTCTCCTTTGGTCCGGATCAGTGGCATTTTATGCTTATTCTTCCAATATAGTTGGCTTAATCATAAACATCTATATCTTTATTTAAATCATTAGCGTATATATTCACGTACACATGCTATAGCACGCAAATCCATAATTGTATCTCATAAACTCAAAATAGATTAAAGTTCATCCACATATTCTATACCTCACTTACAAATTCAATTGATTACCTATATTCGGATTAAACAGTTTGGCGCCCACCGTGGGGCTAGGATAATAGTAGTCTTTGATCTTGGTTTTTTATCTCTTACATATTAAGATTGAAAAAATCTTTTGTCCGTCTCTGTGAAAATGGACCAAATGGCAAGTAGTGGACAATCTGGTCACGTCAACAACAACGAGATTGTGGCCGAAAATGAGACAGTGGGCTACGGGGCTTACCAGCAGAAACCCAAACTCCGTTGATTTGAGGGAGGGCCTCAATCGACAGAACATCGTGAACCAGGAGAATGCTGCCCCGCTGGCTACCGATCCCTTAAATACTCACAATTCAATTACTTTATCCCGGGCACAAGGCTGGAAATGCCGGATACGCCGGATAATATTAACTTACGTTTAATTTTTAAAATGTTGTAGGAACAAAGGCTAGCTATTGCCGAACAAGGGGTCGCAATAGCCCAGTTGCAAAGCAAAAATAATGAAACGGCCCTGGAGAGGATGAAAGGTGTTGCCGAACCCAGAAAGGACGAAACACGGATGGTCAAGAGTAATGGGTCCGGAGCTGGTTCATCCACCGAAATTCTGAGAATACTCGAAACATTGGCGAAGCGGGTGGACTCGACTGAGAAGAGGGTGGAAACATATAACTCTCGGGTGGACCAGATCCCTGAGGCCGCCTATCCTGAAAGGACCGAATTCGAAGAGGTACATTTAGAGGCCTTTTTCTCCGAGTGCGGCTCCGAAATCGATCTCGAAGAGGTTCAAAATGCCAGATATTCAGAAATATGACGACACAACGGACCCTCAGGAACACGTGACTTTATACACCTGTGCCATAAAAGTCAATGATGTTGAAGAGTATGAAATTGAATCCGTGTTGTTGAAAAAGTTTGGGGAAACTCTGTCAAAGGGAGCATTGACTTGGTATGACCATCTGCCTGAGCATTCAATCACTTCTTTCGAAATGCTCGCGGATGCGTTCATAATAGCTCATGCCGGTGCCAAAAAGGTGCAGGCCCATAAGGCGAATATTTTCCGTATAGCCTAAAGGGATGATGAGTTATTGCGTGAATTTGTCAACCAGTTCCAAAGGGAACGGATAGAGCTCCCTCCGATTTCGGAGGAATGGGCTGCACAAGCTTTTACCAAAGGGTTTAATCCTCAGAGCTCGACGGTCTCGTTCAAACAGAAGGAAAACTTGCTGGAATACGAGGCTATGACCTGGGCAGATGTCCATAACAGATACAAATCAAAGATTCGGGTAAAGGATAACCAACTCAAACTTCTCCTGGGCTCGTAAATATGAACAAAAGCTCTGAGAGATCGAGGAAAAGTTTTTGATCCGGAGTCAAGACCATCGAGGGAAAGATATCGGCCATACTCTCATTCGGAAAAGCCAAGCTTCAGGTCAGAAAAATATAGGGTTGGCCCGAGCCAATCCTCCGGTCGGGGTGATAAACGAACCGAGCGCCCGTCAAATAGTCGAGGTCTCTCATTTAAGAGTGATGTCGGAAGCTCGACTAGCAGCAAAGACTTGCCAAGGATATCGGAGTACAACTTCAACATCAACACTTCGGACCTCGTCTCGACTATTGGCCGTATCGCAGAAGTAAGATGACCGAGACCACTAAGGTCAGACCCGGGCCAACGGGACCCGGGCGTGATGTGTGAATATCATGAAATCTATGGGCACAGAACTAAGGACTGTCGCCAACTAAGAGAGGAGGTGGCTCGGCACTGAAGAATGGTCACCTTCGAGAATTGCTAAGTGAACGAGCTAAAGGCCACTACAAGGAAAGAGAATCTCATAAACGGGCCGAACCAGTGGAACCTCAGCATATAATCAATGTGATAAGTGTTGGTACCGATACCCCCCGAGGGCCGGTGATGAAACGGACAAAGGTTTCCATTGTGCGTGAGAAGCACAGCCGGGATTACGTACCCGAGGGTTCCATCTCTTTCAACAATGAGGATGCAGAAGGCATCATTCAACTGCACAATGATGCATTGGTAATCTCTATTCTTATTTTTAAATCGCAAGTTAAACGTATTTTGATTGACCCAGGTAGCTCGGCCAACATCATCCGGTGGAGAGTGGTTGAACAGCTAAGGCTACTCGATCAGATCATACAGGTAGCCCAAGTGCTCAGTGGATTCAATATGGCAGGTGAAACCACGAAGGGGGAGATTTCTTTGCCGGTCAACATTGACGGCACCATTCAGCAAATGGTGTTTTATGTAATCGAAGGGGATATGAAGTATAATGCATTGTTGGGTAGACCGTGGATACATAGCATGAGGGCCGTGCCATTGACATTACATCAGCTGCTGAAATTCCCGACCTCGGAGGGGATAAAAACCATCCGGGGAGAACAACCCGCTTCAAGAGAGATGTTCGCGGTTGAGGAAGCTTCACCCCTTTCTAAAAAATTGGATAAAAAAGAAGATGAATCAGTCGGTGACAAGGACTCTAAATAGCAACTAAATTACACGGGTTCGACAACGGAGCAGAAGGGGTTGGACCCGAGGCATGAAGAGGATGATTTCGGTGTACCCAGATCGTTCGTCTTACCGGATGACTCGGATGCAACCAAGTCAACAGTAGAGGAGTTGGAGCAAAGCATCTTGTTCGAATATCTACCGGATAGAAAGGTATACCTGGGCACGGGGGTTAACCTCGGAGCTTAGGAACAAGTTAATTAAATTTCTTCAAGCTAATGCCTATTGTTTCGCATGGTCCCATATAGATATGACAGGTGTACCACCGGGAGTGATGACTTACAAGCTCAGCCTTGATGGGAGGTTCCCCCCGGTGAAACAGAAGAGAAGGCCCATGGCAGAGGCAAAACACGCCTTCGTAAAGGATGAGGTAACAAAGCTTTTGAAAATAGGCTCTATCCGGGCGGTAAAATACCGGACTAGCTAGCTACATAGTAGTGGTGCTGAAAAAAGGTAATAAATTTTGAATGTGCGTTGATTATAAGAATCTAAACAAAGCATGCCTGAAGGATTCATTTTCGATGCCTCACATCGATAGAATGATCGATGCGACGGCCAGACATAAGATGTTAAGTTTTCTCAATGCCGTACTCCGGGTATAACCAAATCCAGATGCACCCAGAGGATCAAGAGAAAACATCCTTTATTACTCGGTATGGGACTTACTGTTATAATGTCATGACTTTCGGATTAAAAAAATGCTTGGTGCAACTTACCAACGCCTAGTTAATGGGATGTTTGAAGAACAAATAGGGAAAACAATAGAAGTTTATATTGATGACATGGTTGTCAAGTCCCTGGAAGCAGATGACCATTTAAAACATTTGCAGGAAACTTACGATGTACTCCGCAAATACAATATGAAGCTCAACCCGGAGAAATGCACCTTCGGTGTCCGGTCGAGCAAGTTCTTGGGTTTCTTGGTGTCTAACCGGAGAATTGAAATCAACTCGGATAAGATCAAAGATATCAAGGATATTGAGGTGGTAAATAATGTCAAAGGAGTGCAAAGACTCACCGAAAGGATAACAGTGCTGAGTCGGTTCATATCGAGGTCTTCGGATAAAAGCTACCATTTCTTCTCCTTATTAAGGAAGAAGAATGACTTCGTTTGGACAGCAGAATGCCAAAAAACATTGCAAGAGTTGAAGAGGTACTTGTCCAGCCCACCTCTAATGCAGACACCGAAAGCGGACGAACAGTTGTTTCTCTATCTTGCCGTATCCGAGGTAGTAGTAAGTGGTGTTTTGGTCCGAGAAGAATCAGGTACGCAATTCCCTATATATTATGTGAGTAGAACTTTAGGGGATGTGGAGACCCGTTATCCTCACCTTGAGAAGTTAGCATTGGCATTGGTAAGTGCTTCTAGAAAACTCAAACCCTACTTCCAATGCCATCCGATATGTGTAGTGACTACTTATCCTCTAAAGAGCATCATGCATAAACCAGAATTATCTAGTAGACTAACTAAATGGGCCGTAGAGATTAAGGGATATGATATTGAATACAAGTCTCGGACGGCCATCAAGTCTCAGATCTTGGCCGATTTTGTGGCAGACTTCACCCCGGCTGTGGTCCCCGAGGTTGAGAAAGAACTTCTGCTAATCTCAGGAAAGGCTTCAGGTATTTGGTCAGTATACACGGACGGGGCCTTGTTGACACCCAATTTTGTCCCTCCTTTATTTAATCTTATTTACTCGGGCTTCTAAATTTATTGACGAGCTAAATACTTTATTTTCATTTTTTATTGCTACTACTATTAATATCGCTACTTTTATTTTCAACATTACGAGTATTACTTTATCACAAATTTTAAATGTTCGTCATCGTTTCATGTTCGGGTTTGGAATCGTTAAATTAATTACAAGACAACACTTTGTAAAATCTTTATTGTCTTTACATAGTATATATTGTACTAGTTATTAAATTAGAAGCCCAACAATAATTAAATAAAGGAGGAAGGATCAACAATTTTCAGCCAAACTAATGGCCCAAAATACAAATACAATAATCAGCCCACATTTTTATTCCCCAGCCCACTATTTTAACCCAAATTATAGCTCATAACGTCCAGCCCAATTCCATTTTTTACCCGACCCGGTCCGGCCCAATCCCTTATTTTTACCCTAAATCCCTAATCCTTTCTCTTTCCTTCCTCTTTCTCTTCACAACCGCCCTTCTCCCTCATTCCCTCTCCTCTCCTCACACCCCCTCCACTCACCGCTGTCCTCACCCGTCCCTGCCACCTCCACTCACTGCTGTCCCCCCACGTCTCTGCCATCTCCACTTCCCCTTGTCCCCCACGCCTATCTCTCCCACGCTCCCTCCATTCGCTACACCCCGCTCCTCTTCCTCTTCCATTTAAAACCCTAATCACAATCCTATAAAAGGGGATGGGATGAGCAAGAAATCAAAATGGACAAGGATCTGGAACCACAAAATCCCCTACAAAACACAAGTTTCAATCATAAAAGATAGCCTTACTCGAAAAAAAATAAAAACAGCCAACAATTACTCTATCTTTTGGTTGGAAACTTTTGTTACTTTAATCGGGTTCTTCGAGTTCGAGCATAAATCCGAGACGTCGACACCCCAATTCACTGCACCAACAAAAGGTCAGTGCTATCTTTTTTTTTTCTCTTGTCATTTTTTTCAGATCTTGAGATGTATTAATGGTTCTGTGTTAAGTTCTGTTTGTGGTGCTGTGAAATATGTTTATGTACTAGCATAATTTAAATGGTTGTGTCTGTTTAGTAGTTAAGTATGTGTCAATGTGTTGGGTTAATTTGGTTTATTTAACCGCGTGGATTATTCTGAGATTATCATTATATATTCTATGCGTTATAGTCTATTATGTTAAGCGTCGCCATTTGTTAGTTTAGCCTGTTAAGTTTAAATATATCTCTAAGCATTATGTAATCGGTCTGTGTTAAACATGTATTCTAGATTAGTTGGTTATTCTATAACAGAGTTAAGATATGGATGATTTCTAATCTGTTTGTGAAGGATATGCTGATTTGGTGTATCTTATTATTTGCTTGAATACTGGTCCTGATATACTCACTGCTTGCTCTGATGTTTAAGACTGTTGAAATGAGAATGTGGGAAAACTCCTAATTTTAGAACCCCATTTCCAGATCCTTCAAGTCCAAAAAACATTCTCTTTAATCGCTACTTTGCTGTTTTATTTGAATCTTTCCAGCCCCTTTTTTTTTAAGTCAAGTGATTGTAATATGTCCATTTGTCGCTTTCCCTTTACCCTACTGTTCAAGTAAATAAAAGGATAGTTTGTGTGATCTCTTAAAGTCATTAGCTGTTTCTCTTTTTTTGAAATTTGAGATTGGTTAATTTAGAATATAGTATGAACCTTTCTTTCTACTCACATGTGCTCAATGATGAATTGTGCTTAAGCCTGCTAATCTATTTATAATTCGTGCAATTAGTCTTAAGTTTCGATCCCGTTCGAAATAAAAGGATTGGTTTTTCTTTTAACTCATTTGTATGAATATGGAAAGATGGCTGTCTGGTCCTGTTTTGGCCCTAGTTGAATCTGGTTTACTTAATCATTCACAAGACCATGCTAGTGTATAAATGTTGAACTTGTATATGGTGTTCTCCTTTTCGAAGCTAGATTTCCCCTGTACCTGTACATGTTTCTTCCTCAGAAAATACTTGTATGTCGTCTTAAATGCACTGTATGAACCTGCCAAGGGACTGATTCCTCTTAAATTAACAAGACCAAATCACTTGGCTTACATGTCCATTCGCTAAGAGAATCTGAAAGATTGTTCCCGTTTTGTCCGTATACATTTCAGTGGACTATACCAAATGCTCATATCATGTATTTGAAAACCCTGAAATCTTGCCTTAGCATTTGACATATTGCATATCATCTGGAAGAGGCAAGTGTATCCTATCTGTTATATACTTGTGCATATTTGGGATCTTCAGTCGAAGGGGAAGAAACCAACCCGGGACTATGGTGCACTTGATGAGTTCGACAATAGAAAATGGACATACTAAAATAAACACAATGGGTTTAACTTGGGATTGGCGCAACAAATATATCGATTACTTGCAAAATGGAAAGCTCCCGAGTGACCCAAAAGAATCACGGTCACTAAGGATAAAAGCAGTGCAGTTCTGCTTGGTAGACGGCCAATTGTATCGACGGTCTTTTTTCGGACTCCTGGCCAAGTGTCTGAGTCCCGGAGAAATCGAGTATGTGATGAAATAAGCACACGAGGGGACCTGCGGCAATCACTCCGGTGCTGAAGCCTTAGTCCGAAAAATATCAGAGCCCGTTACTACTAGAATCGGATAGAGGAAGATTCGAAGAATCTTGTCCGAAAATGTGACGGGTGTCAAAGACATGCTCCAATGATTCATCAGCTTGGGGAATTGCTGCACTCGGTGATATCACCTTGGCCCTTCATGAAGTGGGGAATGGACATTATTGGTCCATTGTCATGGGCACCAGGTAAGGCCCGTTTTATTTTGTTTATGACTAACTATTTCTCTAAATGGGTTGAAGTGCTGGCCTTCGAAAAGATTAGAGAAAAGGAAGTTATTGACTTCATATAGGACCACATTATTTATCGTTTCGGCATCTCGACTGAGATAAGTTGTGATAACGGTCCTCAGTTCCTTGGCGGCAAAGTGAATGATTTTCTCGAAGGGTTAAAGATCAAGAAAATCATATCAACTCCGTATCACCCGAGCGCAAACGGACAGGCGGAATCCACGAATAAAACAATAATTCAAAATCTGAGGTAAAGACTTGAAACATCAAAGCATCACCGGAGGGAAACACTACCGGAGGTATTGTGGGCTTACAGAACCACATTGAAATTAAGCACGGGAGAAACACCCTTCTCGTTAGTCTACGAGGTCGAAGCCCTCATTCCCGTAGAAGTTGGTGAACTGAATCTCTGATTCAGGTACACCACCGAGGAGTCAAACGAGGAGGCCATGGCTGTAAAACTCGATCTCACATATGAACTTCGCGAAAATGCGTTGGTCAGTATTGTAGCCCAAAAGTAGAGAATGGAAAGGTACTACAACCGGAGGGCCAATTTTTGACATTTGCAAGTTGGGGACTTGGTGCTTCGGAAAGTTACCTTGAACACCAAGAATCTCAACGATGGAAAACTGGGTTCGAACTGGGAAGGGCCGAACAAGATAACCGAGGTAACGGGCAAAGGATTGTATCAACTGGAATCCATGGACAGGAAACGGTTGCGCAATAACTGGAATGTGGCTCATTTGAAGAGATACTATTGCTAAGGTATGGACACTTGTGTTTATTTATTAACTTTTTCTTTTTTGCAGGAAGTCGAGTACCGGATAAAGTTAGATGCTAGGTCTGAAAACACGTGTTGCACTCTTTTTCTTAGTACGGTTTTGTACCAAACTGGGTTTTCCTACAAGGTTTTTAATGAGGTAACAAATACAACATGTTACTTGATAAAGACAAGGACAAGTGCCCGAAAATTAGGGACCACACCCTACGAATGGGGAATTGATAGTGCTTGCCTGATCTTGCAGCTCGGATAAGCACTAGGGGACTACTATACCCACATCGAGGTTTACCCCGATTAGTCGAAAACGGAGGAGCTCAGCAAAGCAAGTGAACGCTAATAGATGCTACCCCGGAAAAATCCTCGAGATTTTTGTTTTTCCCATCTTTTCCTAAAGCCGGACCTTCTGTATTAGGTTTCGATGTAAGGACCAAACGATTAGAATGAATCGTGTCCACTTAGTACTTGCTGCAGCAAAAACAGAAGGAAACGGATGAAGTCTTCATATCAGGTACATGCAAATACTTGCAATATTGAGATCATTACGGATGTGTCTTCTTGTTAAAACGGCCTACCCTGGTGATTACCACCGAAATTCGGCATCATTTTTAACTAAATACCCTATACCGGGGATTATAGTCGAAATTTAACAAAGGCAACAAGGTCACATGGAACCGAGCTAAAATCTTGTAAACACCCCAAATAAGGACTGTTGTATTAAAAATTGGTAAGGCTAAAAAATATCGGCCCTAAAAATGCCTAACGTGATTCGGAGACGTCTGAATTCACAAAGCATAAATAAGTTCCACGGGCAACTCACTCAATCAAATTCCCGGACAAAACGTACAGGACGAAGAGAAAAGCTAATATTCAGGCACAGTCCAACAAAATGACTCCGAGTCTCTACTTGTCCTTAAAACGGACCGACAATTCAGGAAAAAGTCATAACAAGCATTCAAGCAAAAGAATAAAGAGAATCGGAACGAAAAAGGCACGTTTCATATATGGAGGTCTTTTACACCTGAAATTCCTACGAAGTTGAAAAACAAAAATCAGGCCAAAAAGGCAAAGACAAAATAAAGGCTAAGTACAGGCCCTGGTCTATCAGGTGCGGCTGGATCCAGAATGCTCGGATACTGTCCGCTCAGAATCTTTGGAGTCAGTATCGAGAGCTCTCTTAGCTTCTTCCTCGGTCCTTTTAGCTTTGAGTATTAGGGTCGGGAGATCCACAAAGCCATGCTCGGCTTGCTCAAGGGTGGCCCTCTAGGACTTCCACCGTTCATACTCCACCGCAATCGTGGTGTGAGCCTCGGCAGCCTCCACACTCCTAAGGTATTCTGCTAAATCGGCCTCAACCTAGGCCATCTTGGCCACTGATTCATCTCTTTCTTCATTGAGGATTCTTTGGATTTGAGTGGCCGACTCGAGCTCGGC